>NW_028289078.1:600000-900000 GCF_059628265.1 Tinamus guttatus
AAACTTCAAAAAACCTTCTTTTAAGTGTACAACAGAAAATCAATCTGCCAGGAATCTTACAGCTGGATATTCTTGCCCTTGTGACAGCAGAAGAAAAAGAAAAGCAACAAATTAAAGCAGTACATAAAAGTCTCTGCTTTCCAAAGACATTGGAGTGTTTTTGAGCTTGGAGAACATTTAAAACAAGCTTTTGAATTTTTATCACTATCATCTTCTAACTTTCTTTTTAGTACCTGCCTTAGCCCTCTAGTATATCTGTCACTTCTCCCTCCTTTTCTTTCTCTCTGCATGAAGATTGTCCTTTAGGCAGGCAGCAGTCCAAGCATCTCCACCACTGCAGTTAACTGTTTCCTGTGTTTATAGTCTCTTCACTTAGTCTATACTTGTGTTTTTTTTTTTTTTTTTTTTGTGTATTTATCAAAATCTGCATCTGAATAAGAACTGAAGAGCTAAATCTGAAAAAAAAAATAAATCACATGCTCACAACGGACTTGATCTAGGATCAACACACAGGATCTTTCAAAACATTCAGAATAGCAATATAATCTTCATCAACCCTGAAAGAGCATTTTTAAGCAACTGTCTCACAGTTCTCTGAACCGCTATTGTGTTCAGCTGAAATTTCTATTAATCTTTTTGCTTAAATTACCTGAACTGAAGCATTCAGGGATTCTTTTACAAAATATTCACTGCTGTGCAGTACTTCCCAAAGAAGAACCTAACACAATGCATATATGAGAAATAGATAAGAAGAGGAGACAACAATGGGAGAACTTCAATTTGATTTCCTAAAATAAAAACTTAAATATAGCTTGCTTACCACCTTTGTAAATAAAGTTAATGTCAGAGGTGTTTCAAATCTTTCTCCTCACATCCATGCCAATGTTTTATTTGGAAATCCTGAAAAGAAAAGACCTATTTTCCTATTATAAGGTCAAGTTGTGTCAAGTTCTTGACAGTAAAAAAGATCTTTAGCATCTTATTGGAATGTTAATACATTTAAAACCTCTGAGACTCAATATTGTGATCTTTCATGATGATTTACTGTAGATAAAGCTTCTGTGCAGCTCCAGCAGTTCTTTAATACTCAAGACTTTACTAAGTAGAAAAAGATTTTCAAGCTAAAGTAACCGCATGAAAAGATTCAATCTAACACCACTGACTTTGGAAACGTGTTCTAAAAATCCAACATGCATAGACTGTGAAAATATAATATCAGTTCTTCCCCACACAGATATGGTAAATGTGAACTCCCTGCATCTTAGTATGGTTCAGGAGCACAGCACAAATTTTACAGTTGCAAATAAGGTCCAATACAAGCTATTCCTAATGTCTGTAGCCCTCTTTTCCATCCTACCCACTTCATATTTATTCGTAATCTGCTCCAATCTGTGAACACAAATATCAAGTTTACAAGTTGCAGGCAGAATTCCAATAAGAGTATTGAATTCCCATATTTTTGACCAAATAAAATATATACATAATTTCTGTAGTGAAAGATGGATTTCATCTTTCCAACAATGTAAAGTTTGAGCCTGGTAAGAGACTCAACTAGACGCAGTATCAGGAGTTTCTGATCCTGAATTCATTAAGGTTTGGGGTTAATAATCACCAAAGTTGGTAAATGCATTCAAAAGCAACAGACAAACAGATGCTTAAAACCGAACATTTCCAGTTCTTTTACTGAAATATTTTTGTTAAAAAAAAAAAAAAAAAAAGAGAGAGAGAGAGAGAGAAAGATTTCTCGAAAATGCATCTTTCCACTGTTACACATTCACAAATTTTTGCATACCACAGAAGCCCAGGGAACTTTTTTTTTCTTATAAACAGTGTTGTTATAACTTCACGAATTTTGAAAAACTGGCAACTAGATTTTGTAAAATAAACTATTTATGAATAACTTAAGCACAGGAATATGCATACCTTTGCAGAACTACACAGTTGAAATCTGTTCATTCTCATACTGAATCTCATTATAAGCTTTATTAGTTCAACAGATGCTAGAATAAATTCGTTAGGACTGTCTCCAGTTGACTTCTACTTCAGCTAGTACTGTATTCCCACAGGGAACCATGGCAATGAATCAACGTAGAAGAGCAAAATTGTGGTAGTCAGTGACATGTTGGGGTTTTCGGTCAAAATCTGAAGTTTAGTTTTAAATGTATTTTTAAAGTACTTTTTTTTCCAGATACACAGTAACAAAATCATGTTTCCCCTGTTTCCTGTCCTCTGCAATCAAATAGTACTGAAACTCAGAACAGGCAATTCTCTTTATCCCACAAGTATCATGTTTAAGGTCCAATATCTTACAACCATGCAAGGAAATAAATGTGAGTTTTACCACCACTGAAAAGGGACCTCAGCTTCTCATAATGGAAGGTCAGGCAGCATAAGGCCATAAAACAGTCACATTATTATGTATGGAAAAGCTATTTTACAGAAGGTAATTTTTAGAGGCTTCAAACATTTATTAGCTATAATTTTCCTTTCCCTCTGTATCACATACTCTGGAGCACATGGTAGACTTAAAGTAGAAGGATATGAGAAATGGGAAAATAGTAATAATAATAAGCTAATAAGAATAAAATATTTCTAAAACAATACTTTGTTAGAAACACAGCATAAATGCATGGACAATAGTACAGCATGGTATATAGGAATTATGGGTAGTGATTTGGCATATGATAATGCCAAAATATGAGCAACCAAATTCTCAGATGGGAAAAATTATTGTAACCCTTCTAATGAAGCTACACAGACAAGATCTGCTTCTTCTCCCCCCCCATATATTCAAGCTATCAAAAATAGTAAGAAGTGCTATGTCCCAGTATGCATGGATTAGGACATAGTAATTAATTATGTGATTATAGACACTGATTTGTTAACTAAATTCCTATGTCATTCAGTTAACAAAATGAAAACAAGCAATTGGCAGACTGACTGGATACCCACAATGGTCCACACTGGGACTTTCACTAAATTTGTATACATGGGATTTAGCTGTGAATCCATAACCGTTCAATGTCCCTTTATATTCCAGTCTTTATGTATGTATCCCCAAATCACATTTATCATACATGAATCTTTTTAATTTTCTTCCGGACAACAATCTTGTGTTTCAGAAATTTTAAATAATGTATCACAAAAAATACAGATTATATCATTGTGTAACTGGGCTACTGAACTAAAATTATATTTAAGATACTTCTACACATATACTACACTGTGCTTCTGGTAATGTCACTTGGGGTAGATATTCTTGAGTTGATGCCAGTCGGAGCTAGTGAATTGTTTTGTTTATTCAAGAGCCTGTGGAAGTTTGAAGCTGGCAAGGCTCCTTCTTTCACATATACAAAACTGTCTCCAGAACTAAGCTGATATACACTCTCAGTACAGCACAAGCACCCATTAATATTTTGTGCTTGGTGCCAAACACCTAGAGCCTGATTTTCTCTCTGAAACTGCAAATTCTGTTCAATTCACTGGCAATTTTTAGGTGGTTTGCTGTAGTCTCAAGATGGAAAACAAGACAGGTCAGATGGACAACAATCCAATCATGTTTATTTCTCTTCATCGTCCATAAAGGGAGAAAAGTTCAGTCATTCAAAATAAGTAAGAAGAAACCCATTTCAATTGTCTTAAATTAGAAAAACAATGAATGAGAACCATTTATGATATAATTTTTCAATTCAAGTGAAAGTTGTGGCAGATGTTGAGGATGAGAAAAAACTCTATCTTCCTCAGCTTCCCTGCCTTATTCACTTCCATCATGACAATCTCCATCCAGATTTGTAACAGGTGGAGCAAGGGTCCCACTAAAAAAATATATAATGTGTATATAATGTAAAATAATATATAATGTGTAATATAGGTGTGTATATGCAATCTATAATGTGTAATATAATGTGTATATAATGTAAAATAATATATAATTAAATATAAAAAAATAATGATCCTATGCCGAAAGGTGATGAAAGGGAGGTCAAATTAAGATTGCTTAGGCAAGTTGAATATTATGTTTGTTAACTTTTCTTTTCTTCTTTCATCTGATAGTCTGATAATTTATCAATATAAAAACTGTAAAAACAGCTCTGTAATATCAGGATTTTCAATTACGTAATTGTCATTTTTTCAGCAGAATCAAACTAAAAATAAGTTATAATTTCCACTACAGATAACTGCAAGGGTTGAGGCCCCTCAGTAGAGATCACAGCTTTAGACCTGCAGTACAGGTCTCCATCCCTGGAGACTAATGGAATAATAGCTCTCGTGGAACTAATGGAATAACTGTAGATGTAGCATACTCCCATCCTTATATGGGACAGACATCAGATGGAAGAAAGCATACATTTTGTCCCTGGATTTCATAGAGATTGGTTGACAGCACATTGATAATGCAATTTTGTAGTCATACCTCATACTCCAATCAACAACTTCTATAGGAGAACTAGCACAAAAGTGATAACACCCAGCTGAAATATACAGACAGAAGAATATATTTGAAAACTTATAAATTGTTCATGCAAGTAAAGACCAAGTGTACGTTATTCAGCCAAGCAAAACTGAAGTCAATAGGATTTAGCTCGACCAAGAAATTCATGATGAGGCCATGACAGCATATGGTAGAGAAATAAGTGGAGAGACCTGCTTACAAGATGTCTAATATTGATGCATATGACAGGATTATTCAGGTCTTACTCAATAACCCCTTGTTAGCAGCATGCCTTTCACAGCTGTTAAAAACATTTTTATTTATAAAGCTTATTCACCCTGAAAACAACTTAGGGGTAATGTACTCTGTCCAGATCAAGCTGTTTGTGAGATTAAAGCTTTTAAATATGTCTGCATGTTTCCTTACTGAACAATGAGCTTATATTTCTGAAAAAGAAAAATAGTCATTCTGAACACTATTAAAATGCTTTATTATACTGTTTTTACACACATTTTAAACAAATGGTGCTCATATCTAATGTCCGGAATACTTGGAAGCATTTCTGTATCCAGTTCCATCATTTTTTAAATGAAAAATACACTTACTAAACAACCTTACTAGAACACCATGAAAACTACTTTACTTTCTAAGATGTCATAGGATTGTTAAATGTATTATTTGTGGTAATAAATACAGTCAAAGAAAAAATAATCACAAATCTCTTCAACATAATTCCATGAAGAGTGACCATCTGTTTGCTGTCATTATTTTTAATCATGTCTGTAAATGCTTGGTGTTGAAATTAAATGTATTACCAAGCCCCAAACCAGCTGGTTTAACTTGTTATTTAGAAATTCTCCTGCCTACATTGTCTGTCTACCTCAGGCCTCTTGAAGAAGAAACATGGCCAGAGCACTTTTGCACTAAAAGAGCAGCCCATTATTATGATGCTTCCTCGGGGCTTTCTGAAGCTGCTCTGCAGGACTGATCCAGCATTTACTTGCCAGCATTTACAAACATATGTGCATACTCAGAAAGGTGAGACAGGTTCACAAGAACTTTTTGGCACGAGGAACTAATGCTTTGAAAAGCAGACAATGACCACAGGAGAAAAACATCTGAACATGACTCTCTTTTTTTTTTTTTGGAAACTGTAATTTTATTAACATAGCCATGTATACACACTAGACAAAGAATTGACAGCAGAAGTTGCCAACTTCAAAAACTCAACACACAAAATAAGAACAATTTCTTTAGTTAGACTATTTCTTGGTTAGAAACATAGGATGGAAGGGGACCCCTTGAGCCTTTGAATTTATTCCCCACTTTCTCAGGCAAGTGATAGTCCAGAAAAGTGTACTAAAGATGTCTTTTTTATCTGCTTATACCTCACTCTAAAAATGCTTCCACACATCCAGAAATAAACATAAATGCAAAATTAAGTTAGTCTTTGTACAGGCTCCACACAGCTGCCTGACGTTGACAGAAAGCTCAACACAGGCAATTTGAGATGCCCTGGGACATGCCTTCCACCTTCCAGATCCTGACAGAAGGGTTTCGCTGGCCTATTGGTTCTGCTCACAAATCTCTCAGTCCTTGATATCTTCCAGATGCCCAGAAGAATTTTGAGTGGTACTCAATGATATGGTACAGTGACGCTTAGAAAGCTGAACAGAGCCTAATGAGGCAAACTAAGTGGGATTTAGCTCGCGGGTTATGAAGACCCAATTTAGATGTCTGCAGTTAGATATATACATGAGTTATTTGTCTAAGATTGCATTGTAATCAATGATAACAAGGTCAAGTGCCATTTAAGCTTCTCTGTGGCTTCCTTCCTGTCCTCTAGATTTTGTTTCAGAAGAACACAGGTCTCCCATAGGATCTATGTTATATCTGCCAGCTCCAGCTCAGATACCCTAGGGTATCTCAGATAATGAGGTTTGCACCCAGCTCCCGGTCAATAACTAGAGCTACCCAGCTGACAAAATGACTAGTCTAGGATGAGCTTGTGTGCCACAAGACAGCTACAGGCTAAAGTCTTTCACCTTAATTCTCCAATGAGCCCAGCTGTAGTAGCAATGATGGCCTTAAACCAGCTGGCCCAGGTAGACATAGCAGAGATGTTAGCCTATTTTATCATTGTGTGCCCCATCTCATGTACTGCATGTACCACCAGGCTTTGGCTCCATTGCGTCCTCACTTCCTACACCAGCAGATCCCAGCATCCGTGACATTTAATTCTTTTGCCCTTTTATGCTAAGAGGAGAGATTGCCTTGTGTAGAGGAAG
Organism: Tinamus guttatus; assembly: GCF_059628265.1. NCBI lineage: Eukaryota > Metazoa > Chordata > Aves > Tinamiformes > Tinamidae > Tinamus > Tinamus guttatus. Next base: position 606,721 of record NW_028289078.1, read on the forward strand.
CACTTTTTTTACAAAGGATCGTCCTTTATTCACTATCTTTCAAAGTCAGGATATGCAGTATGCAGTAGACTTAGCGAACTGGAAAATCCATTTCTATAGGTTCTGTAGAATGAAATACAGTTATGCAGAAATTTCTCCACAAATGGGGAAATTTAAGAGGAAATTAGGTTATTTCTGTGCAAGATATAATCCAATCTATAGAATTTATAATAGAGAATTATATCGTTGCTATAGAGGGGTTTCCAGTTCTTGCAGGAAAGCGATTATTCTCTATTTAATTCCCTGGATCCTTTTCTATAAGGGTAATTTCAGATTCGTTCAAGAGATATGATTCTTATACCACCATGGAAATGTTCCCAACTTCATTTTACCATGTATGTGGCCTGGACCCATTAAAAGAATTAGAAACATGACATTTCCATTCCTAATATAAAAGTGCAATGCTCTTTCATAACTTTCCATTTGGTAATTCGTACATAGCAGTATCATCATTTTCCATTAAATTTACATTTCCTTTTTTGTTTGATTTACTTGGTTTTATTCAGAGAAAGGTTTAGCATGGTTTATCAAAAATCCTGTTAGAACTCTAGATATTTCAGGTGACAGAACCACTCTCCTGCTATCTTACTCGTCAGTACAGTCTGGTTTTTGGTCCTAAATAATATTTGTCATTTCAACAAACTTATGTCTCTAAAATATATTATTATCTCCTTTTATAGATCAAGTGAAATATTTGAATTATTTTGCAGGTAAAAATCTTCTTATTTAATCTGTAAATGTTAAAAGTTAAAACATGGAGTTACTGTGTGCCAAAGTGGCATAAACATTTTCTTTTTGCCCTCACCTAATTTATTGTTGATTTTGATATTTTTAAGTATTACTTGAAATACAAAACCTGATTTTATTTCTAATTTCTAAGATCCTTTAGAAAAGGGGGATAAAAAGTTGTTAAATGGTTTCAATCTGTAGTTTTAAAAAATTCATCTAGTTAAAAATTTACATGCTGCAAGGAATTCACATTAATCAAGTGAAACGGAGTATTGCTAACACTATAACCATTCAAGAGTGATAGCTGTAGATTCTAGGGAATGACAATTCACATATACACATACACACACAAAAGAGAAGCTGTTAAAAGCTGCAATAAAGCTAAAATTTAAAATATGTTAGCACAGAAGTCTCCAGAACTATACAAGATGGAAAACAAGTAAAACAAAATGTGAGGATAAAAAGGACAACAAAAAAGGAAAAACTGAATTAATTTTCTTCTTAATATATATGGCATTGAATACTGGGGAAAAAAAAAATGATTGCTCCACTAAATTCAGTACTTTTGACTGAGAGGATATAAAATTCAATATTCTCATAGAAAGAAATGAAATAAATATAGAAAAAAAAAGTCTAGATTTTTATATGTCCCCAATAGAGTAAGAAAAATTGGATTTTAGTGACTAATAAGTATGACTGTCTCTTAGTTTATATGCGAGCAACAGAGCCTCTGAAATAATATGTATGTATGTATGTGCGCATGTTTGAAAAAAAAAAGCAGGATCCTCTATGATTTTTATAAGAAGAAAGTAGTATAAGGTTTTAAGGGAATATCTTGTACAGTATTAAAGCATCCTGCCTTCCAATGAAGGTGCCCATAAATTGTCCCGCTCAATCTGGCAGATAGAGGTATGTCGGGACCATGAATCTATTAAAAGAACACAGACATAGTCTGAATGCTAGAGTTTTAATTCAAGGTTGAGGAAAAGAGGAGTAACAAGTATTGCCTGACTCAGAAATAAATGCAAAGGAAACTGAGTAAAATATCATTGTGGAGTCTTTAAATAAGAGCTCTATATCCTCTGATTTTATACATGAATGAAAAGAATCTACTTAAAGTTTTTCCTAAACTTGGCAGAAATATTTACAAACTTTGGAGTCCTTCTCTTCTCTTATTTAGATATTCCAAATATATTCCTTTTCTTGTAATGTGCTGTTACTGTGATATTTTTGAGGTGTCTTATTTGCTTTATGCTTTGTGACTCTGATAAGAAGCATATGTGGACACACGTGGAACTTAATGAAGAAATGAAATTCAATTTGATTTATTTGCACTACTTGTGTTTTCAATTGACTATTCTGAAGAATAGGGGGGTATGGTATATGTTGCTTGTTTGCAATAAGTGTTTGAGAAGCAAGCCGTATTTTCAAATGGCTTCATTTGCATTAAAATCTAGCTGAAGTTATTGCTATAGAAAAAGTTTAAATGAACCAAGAGTGAGGCTATGGCAACAGAAAATGGTAAATCTCCATGAATAATTTACACAGTTTTTATGTATGCTAATGAAAACCTCTCATTTGTCTCTATTTTGTACAATTACGGCACAGTTGCAAAGATTGAAAGACAATTAAAATTAGAGAATGTGGAACAATTTTGCTGAGCACTATTTGGCAGGTCAACAGAGTTCAAGGTTATCTTTTTAGTAAATATTACAACTCAGATGTGGTTTAGATTTAGGTACCCATCCACCTATGGAAGGTCTTCATTACGATCCCAAGAAACATTATCAGACAGAGTGTCAGGACGGAAAAACATCTCTGTGTTAACCGGGGTGGAGAAGGTAGAAATACAGGAAACGAAATAAGAAGAATAGTTACCACTAAATACACAATTTTCTTTCCAGCATAATTTAAGTTATTCAATAGTACATATATTATACTTTCAATTAAATTTCCTTGTGTTAAAAGCTAAGCAATGTTGTAAATCTAAGAATGTATACATGCTTCCCAATTGGATCAAATTTAGGAAAATATATAATTGGCAACTGGAGCAGCAGGTTATTGCTACTTTCATTTCTGATAAAATGTTGTGAACAGAATGCAACTCATGTACCAACAAGCTCATTTCTAGATACAGTATTTTGCTGCATAGTTAAGATGGGGATCTGATCTTAGTATGTTCCATGCACAGACTATACTAGTCAATGTAATAACTTCTCAAAGGAAAAAAAAGAAGAGCTTCGATCTTTTGCAGCAATGAAATACCCATAAAAAAGAGTCTCAATGACTCAAAAAAAATCATATAATAAAATTCAATTTTAAAAAATCATATTTAAAAATTATATTTTATCAATATTGCCTATTTTTGAAAAGATTAAAATGTTACTTTTGAAGACTTGGGCTTGACAAGCCTAGGCATGAAGGTTTAATTTTCAGTAGGCACAAAAGCTAAAATAAATCTGTCGTAATAAGGGCTACAAGCATAAATAGAAGGGACTTGGTGCAGCTGCTTTTAAATGTCAAAAGCGAGTTTCTGGGGGCACTTCCATTTCCCCTCTTATCTTCTGTCACAGAGATCAGAGTAAAAAATTATCAGGAGGACCCAGTTCCATATAGGTCTAAAAACAAAAGACAAGAGTGAAGTCTAAAACAATTCTTCCAATTTCAGCTTTCCCTCTGGCTCTATTCTCACTACTTCAGGAATATTAAAAAGGAATAGGATGTTTCTAATGGATTGTCAGCAGCATTGTTTTCATTAACAAAAGGGAACTCAATTGTTCTGCCAAACCTCTCTATCTTTTCTTTGATGGGCATGACAAATGGTGCCAAGTGCTGACAGATCATGCCAGATTAAATTAAATGCTAGGTGTTCAAAATCTTTTTAGAACTTAGCCTAATTTAATTTTGACTATTTCATGCGGAAAGAAAAAGACTATCAAAAATATGATTAAGGGAAATATTCTATCACTAAAAGTCTCTTTCTAAGGTGGTAAAAATCCAAAATATGGCTATTTACACAACTGTCAGCACTAGTAAGATGAAAAAAGTCATACCACAGAAATAAACTTTAAAGTAGTGACAAAAAATTAAAATGTGTGTAGTGAATTTTTTAAAACAACCCAATGTTTACCAGGCGCCTAACTATATAATAACAGTAAGATTCTGCCTAGGATTCTTTTCAATACTAGTAAATAAGGAGAAAATATGAAGCCTTTTCTATGGGACAAGGCATTGGTAGTTACAGATAAAGGTTTAAGCAGCAAAAAAGAGCTAAGTAGCAGCAATAGTCATATTTGTACCAGCATGAAATAGTCAACCAGTTCTAAAGCAAATCATGTGCTTAAACAGAGAAATTCAGAATGGCCAGTAAATTTGATGTCCAGAGTCTGCAAGTAAAACCAGTGGGTTAACACACTCCCAGGCCCACACTAAGAAGACCCACAGAAAGTGCTTTATTTTCAGAAGTGTAAGCCCTCTCCTAGGAGCTTTGGGATGAGTGGTATCCTAACCTAATTTTGCTGAAAATATCATCCAAATCTATAAGAAACTGTTGTTACCACTCTAATGATATTATCAAGTACAAAAATCAATGTCAGAAATACTAGTTTCAAAGGATGACTTTGCAAAACTGCTGTTCTTATCAAAGAGAAAAGTGCTGCCTAAGAGGCAGCTATTATACCAAACAGCACATAACCCAACACAAGTGTAGGATTAGATTTTGCTTAGAGCTGAAGGTTGGCAGCTGTTTTAAAATAAGTCTTAAAGAAATAGTGTGAGATTTACTACTACTTTATTTATTGTGGTGGTCTAGTGGGCCAACTCTGGATAATATTGAAGACATTTATGAAATATTCTTTACTTTTCTAACTTTATTTTATGTCTGTATTTCAGATAATTTATCACTGCTGCTATGTGTATATCAGTACAGTGAAACTGAATTTGTTGCAGGCATTCTAGCTTTCATGTCTCTACCTGTAGTGTGTGTCTTTTAATTTGCAGCTCTACTGATACACTATACTTGACTGGGGACTAGAATTGAAGATACCTCTGTAGGATAAAATGCTTGTTCTATTAGCTGTGTTGTTATATACATTCTACTGGGTGCATAGATAAAACCTCAGAGAGGCATAAAATCTACCTTGTTGTAAACTGTAAACTTACACACACGCACACACAAAATTTGAGACTTTGGCCCATAGCAGTTATGATATTAATATCATAGAAGCAACTAATAAGCATTAAACAGATGCGGAAGTTTGCACAGAAGAGTGCAAAGACGGAGTCTTACTTTCAGCTCAGAAATACCCATGGGATACACCCACAAGCCCTGAGTGACCTGGCTGATGTCACTGGTAGGCCATTCGCAATCATCTTTGAAAAATCATGGCAATCAGGAGTGGTGCCTGAGAACGGGAAAAAACACAAATGTAACTCCAGTCTTGGCCCATCAAACTACAGTCCAGCAAGCCTCACCTCAATCTTTGAAAAGGTGGAGCAGCTCATCCTGGACACTGTGTCCAAGAACATGGAGGATAAGAGGATGATCAGGAGTAGTCAGCATGGATTCACCAAGAGGAAATCATGCTTAATTAACCTTATAGCCTTCTATAATTGAGCAACTTGCTGCAGAGAGAAGGGGAGAGCAGTGGATGTTGTCTACCTCGACTTCAGCAAGGCTTTTGATGTTGTCTCCCACTCCCATACTCCTAGGCAAGCTCAGGAAGTGTGGGTTAGATGAATGGACAGTGAGGTGGACTGAGAGCTGGTCGAATGGCAGAGCTAAAAGGGTTGCAATCAATGGCACAAAGTTTAGTTGGAAGCTCGCAGTTAGTAGTGTCTCCTAGGGCTCAATACTGGAGCCAATACTGTTTAACTTATTCAGCAATGACCTGGATGGGACAGAGTGCACCCTTAGCAAGTTCACAGATGATACAAAGCTGGCTAGAGTGGCTGACACACCAGAGGGCTGTGCTGTCATTCAGAGGGACCTCAACAGATTGGAGAAATGGGCAGAGAGGAACCTCTTGAAGTTCCAAAAACTGAAGTACAGAATCCTGCACCTAGGCAGAAATAGCCCTATACACCAGTACAGTCTGGGGTCTGACTTGCTGAAAGCATCTCTATAGAGAAGGATCTGGGGGTCCTGGTGGGCAGCAAGTTGACCAAGAGCAAGCAGTGTGCATTTGTGGTCAATAATGTATCCTGGAGTGAATTAGGAAGAGCGCTACCAGCAGGTCTAGGGAAGTGATCCTGCCCCTCTTACTTAGCCCTGGTGAGGCTACATGTGGAGTGCTCCCTAAAACAAGAGAAATATGGAGCTACTGGAGTGAGTCCAACAAATGGGGACTAAGATGATTAAGGGACTGGAACACCTCTCATATGAGGAACGCTTGAGAGAGCTAGGACCCTTCAGTCTAAAGAAGGCTGAGGGGCAATCTTATCAGCGTGCACAGATATCCTAAGGGAGGGTATAAAGTGGGTGGAAGCAGGCTCTTTTCAGTGATGCCCAGTGACAGGATCAGAAGCAGTTGGCACAAAATGAAACACAGGAACCTGTGTGTGAACACGAGGGAAAGATTTTTTTACTGCATGGGTAAGCACCAGAGTAAGCTGCCCATAGAGTCTCCATCTTCGAGGATATTCAAGAGCCATTTTCACAGCCTGCTCTAGATGACCCTGCTTCAGCAGGACGGTTGGACCAGATGATCTACAGTGTCCCTTCCAACTTCAAACTTTCTGCAACTCTGATTCTGTGGATGATATCTTCTTTCAGATACCTTGGTCATGTGAGAAGCCATGGCTTTGTTTTCTGCTAGAACTACAGGCTCTCGTAATGTAGTTGGGCTAAATTGTAGGATTTCAGTATCTATTCTAGTGAAATAAATGAAGATGGTTTGGATATTTTTTTTTTTAGGACATTTTTATAGTATGGATGTAGGAGGTATGACTTTACCGCATGTTCTCTAGAGACAGAAAAGATCAATTACAGCTAAATTGAGATGTGATATAAAAAGATTTAGTGACATGAGGAGGCTTAAATTAGTCCCTGATATGGTTATATCGACATGGCACTAGTTTTCTCTCAGGTCTGTCTAGTGCTTTTCCTTTGCTTAAATTGTTTGCAATAAAGGCAAGGGCACCACATTAGGCTCATCCATAAGCAAAAACAGTCCAACGGTTTCTTGAAATCTAGAAAGAAAGAAAGAAAAAAAAAGACAAAATTCTAAGAGACACAGAGACCCACGCTGCTGCACTGCTGCCAGGGCATGGGGGCATGGCTCCCACGCTACACCAGAGGCTGTGGGTGAAGCTCCGGTCCACCTAGCCCTGCAGCAATGACTGGAAAGCTGCCCAGGAAGACCACAGCAGCCACAGCACCAGACTTTGGCTCTGGTGGGTACCTGGCCCTTCACACCCACCTCCATCTTGGGGCCCCAGTAGGGACCAGCAGCGTGCTAAGAGGAAGGTTTCCAGGTGACTGAAATCTGCCCAACGACCAGTGAAGTCATAGCCTGCCTGTACCAATAGCAGCCAATCACATGTTGCTAGGCAGCCTCCTGTTAGTATCACTCCTCCTGGTACTCAGGATGTCCATTTTCCCCTCTCCCTCCACGGTAAGAGGTGTCCAGGGAGAAAAGCCCAGCAGACTCGGAAAAGTCCATATTTCCTTCTGTGCTGTTGCGGTGCCACACAGACCTCTCCACACCCTATGGCTTGGCTGTCCCTGCTCACTCCCTCCCACATCTAGGTGGCCATGGTGGTGAGCAACAAGTTGGCCACCAGACCCTGCAGGGTACTCGTGTACCCTCTTCTCTTGGCATGTACTGTGGTCTCTCTCTGGTGGTGTGAGGGTCTGTGGCATCAGTACCTGAGGAGTAAAACTTTAGAAACTGTACGTATTCATTGACATGGAAAAGAAATTACTCAAACTGCGTACATCTGCCTATTGAGGAGAATGATTCTCCAACTTTCCACATGTAGCATGATTAAATACCTGCACTAGTATCACTATGATCCTGTTCTTCATGTGATCTTCAAAGGCGAAACCTCAACTCCCCCTCCCCGCAGCCCCCTACATTCAATGGAAGTCTTCCTCCTTTGATGTAACTCCACATAACACACTCGCAATATGTAGGGTTATAATTTGATCTGAGAGCCGCAGTGCTCGAGCAGACCAAAGCTTTATTTAGTCACAGATACCATCTCTGACAGCAGCCAAAAATGCTTCCCAGCTCTCTATGCATTTCCCCTCCACTTGAAGTCACTGCCTGAACCCACTCTATATACTGCGTCTAGGTATCCCGGGAATGTGCCTGGCCACCGTATTAACACTACACAAGTTAATGACGCAGGGTGTTTTGGGAGAGGAAACACAAAGAGATTGCAGAAACAATAAAAAGCCTGGAACATCACATATTGCCTGGAAAAATCTTACAGACGCTCTAATAATGTGGCATACAAACATAGCTTTGGAGGAAGGGCTCTTGAAAAGAGCTGAAGGCCATAAACTTCAGAGAGGGAGCTAAAATTAGAAAAAAAAAATCCTGCTTAAAAAGCAGCTTTGAAAATCATAAATTGAGCTACCTTTTGAGGGCAGTTAAATACTAATCTCAGGGGACTGTGGGCAGAAGCAGACAGATTTCGAATGGCTATAGCAACATTTTCTTGAAAGAAGCAATAAAGCTTGTGTGCTGCTCGCTTACAGTCTCAGATGGGGAAAAAAAAAGAAAAAAAAAAGATCTATTTTAGCAATTAGGAGCTCTATTGGAGCTATGAAATATAAAACAAAAGAAATTTGTGAAGTTTTTGAAGATTTCTATTAACTCCTTTATTCTCACAAGAAATAGCTCTCTGGAGATAAAAGGTCAGACTATGAAGGCAGATATGTCCTGTTACTCATCAGAGTAAAAGGCCAGGACTTTTGGTTGCACTGTCTTTCTGAGGCTGAAAAAATTCAAAAGTGACTTTAAAAATATGCCAGCAGGAGAAACTTCAGGGCTTTTCTACTTGTGATTTTTCTTTTAAGGTTTTCCAAAGGCGTTGGTAGCTTTGAGAGCAGATTTGTCATTCCATTGTGAAAGAAGCAAATTTCATGAATTCCTAAGCCACAAAAAACACATTATAAAATACGAGTTTCATGGGTTCCCTTTAGTGTTCTGTTTATATAGTAGAGTATTCTCTATTATTATAGCCACTGGAAGATTTATTTGGAAACTGAAGTTGCTGAACAGAATGGATTCAAAATTGAATTTATTGCTCCGGAATGTTTTGATGCCTTGGCCTGTCATTCTTCAACTGAAAACAGGGACTTAAATTGTCCCGAGCAGTAGGGTCTACAGTGGAAGTATTTGCCTTAGCAGTCATGTTCAAGCAGGAGCCTGGCAGGAGGTACACATCTGTGAGCTGTCTCATGTTGTCTGACAAACATTTGGCAGAAGCTCTGCTTTTCCATCTTCATCTGTGCCCTGTCTCCTGAATTCTTCATTGAGACCTTCCTGCAGATCTTCAACAGACATTCAACAGCACCCAGGTGTTGCCCTTTGGTTCCAGCTTTTCCGGATTCTGCTCTTGACTTACGCTGATCACGGTACTTGGCTCTAACTCCAGCTCTTAGCAGTTATGCATGAGTGCTCACAACCATTCATCCATGCAAGCTCAAATCTTGAGCGAGCCTTTGTTAATATTCTTGCATTTCAGATAAGCAAGATCGCTTCATTGGGATTGGAAAGTTATTAGTGTAAAGTATAAAGACTTCTGTCACACAGTAATGATACGTTCAATTCTAACTCCACTTATAGGTCAGGGATATTATAGTGCTCTCAGTGGAGGATATTATAATGCTCTTGGTGGAATTCCTTCTCACCAGCTTCTTCTCTAGGGGCACATAATCTGGTGTTTGACTGCTGCTGGCTCAAGCCCAGAATTAAAATACGATCTCTGCTTGGTTCTAAGCATTTTTTATATGTTGTTTATATAATCTTTATTTATTTGTGCTGGTCACTTTACCATTATCTTAGAAAATTAATCTCATTTCATCATTTTATGACTTTAAAAGACCATATCAGCTTGGCAAAGATTGACTGTATCTGCTCTAATTGAAGCATCTCTTTCATACCTTTTAAAAATAATTTATTACTGTTTAGAGTTCTGCACTGATTGTTCCCTAAATATTGCTAGCGTTAATAAAAATCTTCCTGGCCCACCCCTAATAAATGTATTAACAACCTGGGAACCTCTTAGAACAGATGACTTTGAGACTGATGTTAATAAAGTTCAGCTAGTGAGAAATTATTTTCAACAGCAAGAAGCTAAGTATTTATTGGAGCGCTTTCTAATAACCTGTTTGCCTTACCAGAAGCAGCAGCTCCTCTCCAAAATTAAAATTAGTATATTTTAATATAGATCCTTGCTTCCAGTTTATTATGCATTATTTACTTTCCACAATCATTCTCTGCAAGTTCTGTCCAAGAATATTAAGATTTACACGACTCCCAGTATAGTAGTAGTAGAGCACTCTTCATGTGAAGTAAACCCAGAGTGACCTTCCTTCCAGAGATGTCCTCTCATTACTGGGCTACAAAGCCAAGCTTTTAGCTTATTCTTTCCCAAATGCATAAATTGGCACTCTTTTTCTTGACGTAGTGATGGAAAATGCTTTGGAAATCATAGAATCATGGAATTCATCATGGAATAGCTTAAATTTAAAGGAACCTCTGAAGGTCATGTAGTCCAAACTTCTGTTCAAGAGAGAGCTATCTTCAAAATGTGGTCAGGTCACTGGGAGCCTTGTCCAGCTGAGTTTCAAAAATCTTCAGTAAGGGATTTTCCACAGCCTCTGGGCATGTGTGTTCACCTGTGTATGAAGAATTCTATCCAGCCAGGATTCCCCTTGCTGCAGCTTCTGACTGCTGCTTCTTGTTCCTCACTGCACATACCTATTGCATCTGTCCTTAGTCTGCAGTTGGCCTGGCTAAACAAAGAAGTGAGCTCTCACACCCTTTTCCTGCACTAGGGCCCTACACACTTTAGAGACCCTCCACTGGTCTCTCTTCAGGTTCGCGGTGTTTTTATTGTACTGGGGACCCAAAGCTGGACATAATCCTCCAAACTTTAGAAGGATGTAGTAGGAGGAAATGCCCTCCCTTCGACTCTCCTTGCCAATGCAGTGTGTGGTTAACCTTCGTCTCCAAGAGGTTGCGCTGCTGATGTACAGACAACTTGTTCACCGCAATTGTTCCCTCTCAACCAATCCTATGAGCATAGCTGCTGCCTGGAAGCAGCTCAGGACCAGCCTGATGGAATCCATATGGAATAACACCTATGGGAAAGCTGAGGGACTTTTTTTCATTTGTCTTTCTTTGCTACATTTCCCGAGGATCCTGTTGGCCCATTCCTTGAGATTGCTGAAGTAGTGCCAAATAGCAGCAGCCCTGCCCTCAGCGTATCAACTGCTTGCCCTAGTCCCTTGTCTGCTGAGAGCCTGGCAAGGATATTTTCCATCCCAGGGCCCAGGTCACTGATGAAGACATTAAACAGTCTTGAGAGGGTAGCTAATGGCTAGGATGTATCCAAAGCTTGCAGAGGTGAAGTAGAGAATGGTTAACTGCTCGTTTCTGAGGCATTCAGAAACAGCAATAACAGACACCATAGGGAAAACCCATGCAGAAAGTAATAATTCAGTCTTCAGAATGACATTTGAATAGTGTGCAGCAAATAGGGCCTGAGGCCACATGTCAAATACTGAGGATAAAAGAAGAAAAACAGCATGTGCTCACACTTTGAGCATCATCTGTCTTTTGTGTTGAATGAGACAGTACTTTTTAGCAGTATATAGTCTTCTTATTTTGAAAGTTGTGTGTGCTGTTGCTACCATTAGTTTGTTCTTCTTTTTGTGCAGTGGGTGTGTAGGCATTTGGAGTAAACTTCAAACTCATATCTGTCTTTAATCAGTAGCTCTTACTGAGGCTGACACCAAATGTACCTTTACTTATTGCATAAATATCTAGATGATGAAAAGGGGCTGATGTCGTGGCATACGGAGACTTTAAATTCAAGACTTTTGCCAAGGGGGAATAGTGTGAAAAAAGACATGTTCAATATACTTAAAAATTTCCCACTTCAAATGCTATTACTGTGCTTACACCCTGAACACACAAGCACTCGGTTGAAACTGAAAGGCAAAGAAATGACTGTTATTTGTATTTTACTGTGTTATTTATCAACTATTTTAGCGGAAAAGGAACATCAAGTCATACTGTAAAGGTGTGAAATATAGCCCTCTAATGATATGGCTCCAATGCTGTATATCTTACAATTTTCTTCTACCTGGTAGGTACCAATGTTAATAAACCAATGTTTATTAAAGGACATAAGGGAAGTGCAAGTATCTGGAATGCATTCAAATGCTGAAAAATATATGGCAGTTCTTAGTTGAGTGGATGTATGGTATCTGGAACTTACAGTTCCTTCTAAAAGAGGAAAGGCACTAACTTGCTTGAAAAAGTAGGACTTGATTTTCAAGTAAGTTAGTGGCTTTTTCTTTTACAAAAGAATATGAAGGTCACAATAAAGAATGTCACAGGGAAATTTGTTCAGTTTGAAAGGTGCTGAAACAATTAATTGGAATGTCACTACTATAATGAAGCAATCATGTATTAACAGCTATCACATTTACTAATGATCTGCAGAAGGCTTGTATTTGCAGCCAACTGGGGCGCAGTTTTCAGTCCTGGAGCTTTGAATATCTCCCTGTCTCTTAGTAAATAGTGCCGTAACTCGCTAACAAATTTAATTTTTACCTGAGCAGTAGAAAAAGCATGTTATGTTAATGACAAATATATTAATAAAATCTTTGAAGAATCACGATATTGCCTGAACTACCACACTGATTTCTTTTATTGTGCAGTCCCCAGTCTGGAAGATTTAATTTTGTTCTCTCTTATATAAAAAGATGTACATTTCTTTTCACTGGACATTGTAATTGCCTGTATAGGTAGCTATTGCTTCATAAAAGTGCCAAACTTATAAATAGACTTTTCCAACTATCATATATATCTAGACATAAGGCTTTTTTTTGCTACTACTTTGCACTTCCACAAGAGTGTTAGCATTAAATAATGCATTTTAAACGCATAGAAACCATAAATTCTAATAGCAGGATTCTTAATCTCTTTTGCAAGGCAAATCTTTCACTGACGACTAAAAGATAATAGTGGGGGGATGATCACAGATGACAGTGAAGGACATACTTAAGGTCCTTCCTACCGTACTTCATACCGTGTAAAAGTAAATGCCATATTTTGGTGTTATATCCTAAATGAATAGGAGGTTTTATTTAAAAAAAAAAAAAGGTAAGCAAGTGACATGCACGTAGTCTTCTTTTCTTTGCTGTCATGTAATCCGCTTCGATGGATTAAAGATCATCCTGCCCAGACCTTTGGGAACTGCAGTGTGCCCCTGCTCTGTGAAGGGATACTGTGGTGTGCCACGTGTTGACTCTGTAACAAATGCTCCTGGTTAGCACAAGCTCTTGAAAGTGGCAGCCAGATCAGCTCTTCCCCAAGTAAATTCCTCAGGAAAAGGCAATGAATTTTTAAAGCTTTAGTTTCACAGTTGGGTTTCAAAGGCTTCTGCATAAAGCCTCTCAGAAGTGTTTATTCTTACCTCTGCGACACTGCCGTACTTTTGGACTGCGGAAGCTTTGCTAGAAAAGTGCAGAAATCCTTGACTTCAACTCCAGAGTTGCAATAACAAAGTTCAAGCAAAGTGAAGACCAAAGGTTTTACATGTGTAGAACATATAAGTCGTAACATGTGAAATCATTTTCCAAATTTTCTGTGAAAGAAGTTTTTTTTCTTTTTATTTTTAAACTGAGCACATTATTTATCACATGAATGGTTTCATGTCAAGCAGTCAAAGGAGTTATGTGAGCGCTAGTGATTAAACACACAGATTTTAAACCTTGTCATGGCCTCATGTTTGTCTCTGGGGCTGTCACTGTAGGAGGTACCAGCTACTGAGGCCCATCCAAATCAACTAAATGTGATCTGCTGCTTAATGCCTCAGATCTGAAGATAGGGTAGGGAATTCCACAATACATGAGGGGCAGGTAAACAAAACAGCCAACATGAGGGACTCCCTCCTAAAGCATGGAGACGCTCTCGGCATCACTTTTTGAAGAGCTTTTTCAAAAAGTAAGATGGGGACTTGCAACAACAGGGTGGCTCACAGCTAGGGAGGAGACACTTGTAGCCTTAGGTTTTTTGGGTTTTTTTTGAGATTGTTATTTTCATAATGAAAATATCTGTCTGGTTCAAACTAAGCTAGCATTGCTTAGTTCTCCTTCCAGTGATCAGGAGTGTTTTCCCAATAGGAGCGTCCTAGCAATCCAGACCACAAAGGCTGTGGATAAAATTATCCAAGAGAGGCCATGGAGGTAACCCGAAAGGGTGGCAGACTACACTGGACAAGCACTGCACAGGGACTTGCGTGTGCTGTTGCTGTATGTACAGCATAAAAGCAGGAAAACAAAAGTCTTATCCCTGGGCAACCTTTTGGTAATTTCTCAATGGTGATTACTCACACCAGTGCACAAAAAGAATCTGTACCGTAGCCTTTTCGTTTTCTGCTTGTTCACATCCATTCAAATGAGCATTGGCAGAAAGAAAGTAATTTGAATTACATAATGTCAGGGTCCTGAAGGCACCGCCAGCCCTTCCCTGCCCACCTTGTCCCAAATGCCCAGCCCAGGCCCTCCGTCTCTGCCCCACAATGTCGCAGCCCCGGCACGGCCACGGCAATGTGTGTTTCCAAGACTTCTACGGGAAGAGTCTAATAAAACTTCGCAGGTCGTAGAATGGAGCCTCCCTGAATATGCCACATTTTGTTGTTTGATTGAGGAAAACCTGTGTTAGTTTGGCAAAATCCAGAAACATGTTTAAAATTCTAATCACATATATCCAAGCAAAATAACAGGGAGGCATAGAGTAGATTTAAACTAGATTGGCACCTTTACTATACTGAATACTTGCTCAGTGCTTAAAGCAGGAGAAGTTCTTGAATACTCACAAAAGTCCTAGGTTTTCTCCCTTTTTTGTTGCATTTTCTTGTCATAAAAATACTAGTTTCAGAGCTATCATAATTTTTATGAGTACCTACTGGAGTATTCGATTCACCCCCCTTCCTGAATTCACAAATATACACACAAATCTACAGGAATATTAAAAACTCAGGGAATTTGCTGCTGGGTTTGGACATGTTTTTTATATCCATGAGATGCTGGTGTTTTATGTAGATCTGAAAAGAATCTCCTGGGTCCTAAAGCAAGAATTTTTCTGTAAGCAATCCAGCAACCACAAACATGATTTTGCAAGTTTATCAAATGCCATTTTAGATCTTGATAGGATTTTAACCTCATTGTTCTACTACAGAGTTGTTCAAAGCCTCATTTCTGTAAATATTAGAAACCCTTCTCTAACTTGCAGCCTAATTATATTTACACATTTTGGTAATTTTTGTGCCAGCTTTGTCCTTTAATTTAGTTTTTCCTTCCCCTTTTTGCAGTGCGCTTTTGAAAACAGGTGATATTCCCTCTTTGCTTTCATCTTGACAGGCCAAACAAACCCAACCCTCACTGGCAGGGTTTCCATTTTCAGTCCTCCTCCTGACACTTCGTGTACACCAACTGCAGCTCATCTTTCGTGGCTACAGATGACCAGAATAATTTACTGGTTCAAGTAATTTACAGAGTAAAAGAAAATGTGATTCACTGGCTCAGGTATGTTTTCCTGTGGTCATTTTCTGTCCTGTGAGGTTTTGAGAACCTTTTGGAAGATGCGGAAAGTGCTCAATTGCATTTAGATGATATTGAGGTTCTCTTTAGGTTTGTGACAGTTTGGGTGCTGGCTTCAGTGAGGTCAATATTTCAGCTATTCTTTCCAGCAGTTTTAGGAGCCAGACACATCTCGACATTTTGTGGGTAAAATAAATCCCTGTAATTATAACAAAATGTTAAAGCTCCACAAATGTTCTATAGCTATTACACAACTGGGAAACGAGGCAGTGTTCAAAAAGAAAAAGAAAGAAAAGAAACAAATATTTAAACTAAAGAAGAGGTGGACTGGGGAATAATACTGCTCTCTTGATAAATGCGGTAGCAGAGTTATATTTATAGCACTCCATTTTCACTGCCTCCAGCATTTGGGGGAGCTATCTGGCTTTAAATCCAGTTGTTTCTTTGATGTGTGCCTGAATTCCCCAAAGCTGCAGGCAGGACTAAGAAAAGCTGCATGGACAGGTCTGTGGTTCAGCCCGGAGCGTCGATCCAGCCCGAATTGAGGGTGACTCTCGTTTTCTGCCATCACAAGTACAAGTTTGGGCTTCGCGTCCGTCCCAGTGTTTTCAGCTGTTTCATTATTGTTACCAGTCGCCTGCAGCTCGGCAGGGCTGTTGTCTCTCAACGCAGTGGTAGCCTCTCTCTTATTTGTTTTACTAACAGGCTGCTGGCGTGCGTAATAAAAAATTGTCCTGAGACAGACTCCAGGATCTGATAAAAATTAGCATTATATCTTGATGGCATCCTGTTGTATGTCTCTTCTTCGGTAACCTCAGTATCAAATTTAATTAGGTAGGTTGAGCTTTTTAGACTTGTCTCAGGATATAAAATTAATTCCCATAAATCTCACGCTCTCCTCATTCTGCTCTCTGCAGAGGTTAGCGAGCAACTGTCCCCCTTCCTTGCTGTTCAAGAGGACTTTCAAAAAAGCTGTAGTCTTAGGCATAAATATTATCGAAAGACTGACAGACTTCTGCAAAACTAATTTTCCCATACTCTTATCACAGATTTGTAGACAAGGCAGCACATGGAAACTGCTCTTTAAAAGCTGGACAGGGCAGGCTAGTGCTTTTAAATGGATTTGGCTGCCTTAGGTGTATTTATTTGTTATTTTGTTTGTTCCTATCCAGATTCATTCTCCCTCCCTTCTTCCCCTGGAGTCTTAATGAATAGTTATTCACTTTCAACTGGTTGGAAAATAAACCAGTGGAGAAGATGAAACATCACCTCAGAGACATTATGAGGAACTGCGTTGCTGAACCTCCCTGTATATTATTGGGTCTGTTCTTTACAGTATTGGAGACATAGCCCTTGAAGAGGCATCAGGAGATAAACAGGATCATGCAGATTTCACTGTGAAAGTTAGCTGTCTCCAAAGCAGACTGGGAGTGTGACTTTTGGGGTATTATTATTAGAATTCTCTATATTTTAGGGTGTATATGGGCCTTTCATGCATGCATTTTTAAAGGCTAGAGGAACTGTGTATTTTTAATATCATCATGTAAACAATGGACTTACTTAACTCTGCAGTTAGGTGCTGTATATATATAAGTTGTCAGCACGATGGCAGTCTGTTTAAAAAGTAGTGCAGCAAAGTTATAGTCGTCATAAATAGAACTGATCAGGAATTTTTCAATGGGAAATTTTATCTGATGGGAGAAGTTATTTGCAAGTAATGATTTTTTAAAATGCAGGAACGTATGTGCTAATTTCAACAATAGTGGAATTTAAGATCAAAACCGGAGGCTAGCTCTGTCCTCTTTAGTATGAGGTGGGAAATCAGGGTTTATTTGCTGTTCTGCGTGATTCAGAAGGACTTAATCTGCAGACTCGCCGTTGTTACATGAGTCGCCTGACCATCACACTTTGCAGCTTCTCTGGATGTGCCTCTGCTTTTGGAGTTGTTCCACGTGAAATTAATAATGCATTAAGACAGAATGAAAGAGACTGGTTTCCGCATTGCTTTTGGGCACGGGAGATGAAAGATCAGATATCTTTTCCAAAGGATATTTATTTATACATTGAGTAATTCCAACAAGAGACACTAGAAAACCCTTCAATTTCCGTAACTGCTTACTAGCCTAGTGGATTAGAGAATCATCTGGGATGTCAGGGACTGAAGTTTAAATTTTTGGACTAGAGTGCCTAATATAAGCACTTGAATTTTAGCCTTTCTTACCCTAGGGGAACACCTGAACATGATTGATTGTGTGCGGATTTCCACGTTTTCTGATCTATATTTGAATCCCTGCAACATATCAGGAGGGCTTTCCTTTCCAGTGGTACCATCATTTGGCAGCTTGAAGCGATGCTCGAGCAATGCCTCCATCACCCAGTGCTCCAGGTGGAACGGGCAGCTCCCAAGGCACGTTCTGCAATGATGATGAAACTTCTGTTTTCCTATGCTAACTGTAGCATCTTTGCCAGAATTCACCTCTTATCGTTCAGTCCTTCACACGCACTTTTGCTTTCTCGTATTTGCATGTTATCTGATATTGCCAGATAATCTCACTGTCTAGGGAATGCCTTACTGAGCCACAAGATGTAACTTTTACAAACTGTTCTTGCATACATGGGGATTATATGGTGTTAGAGAAAACTGGTTTTTGTTCCTTTCCATATTAGGAGGAATCTATAAAGTTAGCAACAAGAAAAGCCTCGTTTTATCAGTTAGATTTTCCAAAGAGTGGTGCCTTTTATTTTTTGTTATAATAACAATCCCAAAGCACTATAGATCTACGCTCTAGCAGAGAGAAGAATTTTATACGCACCTAAAGCTATTTAATCTGAATCATCTCTATTTTCTCTCTCCTTTCTGCTTTCATCCTACTGCATTTGTTGTTGTTGTTCTTGTCAGTGTATAGACATAAATGCTATTGTAAGAACAATAGGAAAACAGAAACATATATTTATGTAAACTGGTATTGATTCAACAAAAAAAAAAAGAAGAGAAGGAAAAAAAAACACAAAGGTTTTCAAGGTCTGTGCTGCAAATCCTTATGACCACTATTGCCTGTGCGCAAAGAATATGTGGGTAAGTTCTGCTGGTATTGCTTGGATCTGCTGTGCATATAGAGAGTTAAAAATTACCAATTGCTGTATGTAGTTAAAAACCTCTGAGTAATATTCATCATCAGATCTAGATCCTTGTGCTGTTACTTTTTTCCACTGGTCTCCCAACAATAATGTCTTTTTGATTTGTTTACGCAGCTCCGTGCTCTGTGGTTGACAGTTCCACATTTGAGATGATCAGAGAAAGAGGTCACGTGGCCTTTCCAAACACAGGAAAACTCTGTTCTTCTCAAGATGACCTGAAATGTTCTAATTATTGGTTATTCCCTCTGGTTGGTGATGCAGCCAACAAGCACGTAAAGTTCAGTGAACCCGCAAGTCTACAGCTGTTATCTTTGACTTGTGGCCAAAATAAAAATTGGAACAGAATTTACCCAGACAAGTAGAAAGTCTTCTGTTTAAAGCAGTTATTTTCTAAGCCACATAAGCAGACTGAAACTAGGGAGTGAATCCTTTTTCTGCAAAATGTGGATCAAAACAGGGTCAACATTTCAGAGATGAGGTGTTAACACGGATTACCTACTTGACTGCACAAGTTTCCGAAGGAAGCCAGAGTGTCAAGTCTATCGATGTGGGTGCAATTTACCTTTTAATCCAACTGTTCCAACTTCATCTCTCAAATCCTTTCTTACAGACCCAAAAGGAAGTTGATTTTATTTTGCCTCTCCATAGTCAAAGTGAAGGCTGAAAGGTGCCAGGCTGGTATAATATGTGATACCCACTAGTGATATATGCACTGATGTGTCATTTCAGAGCACCCAAAAGTGTTCTCCACCCAAAAGTGGAGAAAGAGATATTTCTTTACTGATTTTTCTTTCTTTTTTTTTTTTTTTATATATAAGTGCTGTCTGGAATATTTCTGTAGTTAACTAATCCGAGTCTTTTTATATGAGGTCAGGGAGATACAATAGAGATCATCAGAAAAATAATTTAAGCTGTGTGCACCTCCTCTTCCCTCTGCTTGTCCAGCCACTGCTGCCTGATCCGTTCCTTAGATCAATTTTGTATTAGCTGGCACCGTGGGGCGAGGGAGACGGTGTGCTCGGGAATATCGTTGCTCAGTGCTTTTCATAGTTGGAAGTCTGCAGCACTTGCCTGTGTGCTGCAGCAAGGAGGTATGAATAAAAGCTGATTCCTGAAAGTATGTGAGTCACATCCGTCGTTAGCGAGAGGAGAGAGGTCTTTCCACTACAGTGAGTGTATGCATCAACTCATCCGAATGGATATTTGATTTCTGTTGAACTGTATCATGAGTTGCAAATCAGCCTCTGCTTTCCAGGTAGTATAGTCTGCTTGACTGATAACAAGGCTTAATTAATGTGCATCTGAAAAGCTCCTTCCTCTCTGTTTATTTTGAAATGAGGCACATTTGTACAGGGAACAGTACGGGTGTTACCGGCAGATGTAATCCTATCCAAAATTCTCCCTGCACTATCTGCTTGCGACAATGACAGAAATGCAGCAGTTCACTGAGATAAGATTTTTTTTTTCCTGGATTAGAAAGCTCCTTGTTACACTGGATGGCAAAAGCAATTGTAACTACAACTTGTTACAGTAAATTCTAAAATAGTCCACATTTTAGGCAGTCAGCTCAGTCATCTGTGCTGGCCAGGGACAGTCTGCAAAAGTCTATTGCACAAATGAGTGGCATGTCTCAAACTTATGAGCACTGGGCACCTCAGAAAATAACAGTAGCTGCCTCTTGGAGTCATGCTTAACAGGATTGGTTTAAATGTGAAATGGTTTTAAAGGACGCTGCTTTTGTATCAGTGGGAAATGGGGCTTTTCATCAACTATTCTAAAAGGAGAATACTTGTCGTGAGAAATAGACAGATACATACAAAACAAACTACAAAAAAAAAAAAAAGTATTTCAAGGTAATGCTTGATAGACCAAGAAATAAAAGGCAACAAATTGGAGGCTGGATAAATCTGTGTATAAAAGCACCGTTACAGTCAGAGATTTCTACAAACATAGGAGAGTATCAAAATGTTTGATTGCGGCTCTTGTGTATTCTAGCGAGAAAAGAGCTAGCAAAACTCATCCCCTCCTAAACTATCTGTTTCCTGTCCTTGAGTGGCCAACGACTTCTTAGCCAGGAAATGGATTTTCCCTGATCTTTTTTTCCTGTGGTTTGAATAATCATTTATTTAAAGGTATTAAGCAATCTTTCTACCTCATTAAGTTCTTCCTGAGATGTCTCCCCAGTCTGCAACCCAGGCATTTAGCAAATAAATTACTAGGTAGAGTAATATATAAGCAGTCATCTCCATGCTGTAGGCAGTGGAGTAGACATGGCTCTTTTCGATAGTCCAGGTATGAAATTGCTTCTTTGCTTCTTTCATGTGCAGCTGCTTGTCTATTTTTTTTTCTTACGCAATTGGTGCTCTTTGTGAACTTATCTATGTGATGCTTTACTTGTGTTATTTAAAGTACATTTTTTTTCCTAGAAGACAAGAGGATTGGAGAGCTATTACCAGGGGCAAACAAGATGGATTAATCTCTCATGTGATAAAGTAATCAGATTTCATTAAAAAAAAAAGAAAGAAAAGAAAAGAAAAGAAAAGAAAAGAAAAGAAAAGAAAAGAAAAGAAAAGAAAAGAAAAGAAAAGAAAAGAAAAGAAAAGAAAAGAAAAGAAAAGAAAAGAAAAGAAAAGAAAAGAAAAGAAAAGAAAAGAAAAGAAAAGAAAAGAAAAGAAAAAGAAAAAAAAAAAAGAAAAAATTACCATGGAGTGTTATGAGAGGGACACACACTACATAGAGGGAGGAAAGAACATCACACCAGAATATACCAGAATATATATTTAAATGAACAAATTTCAACAAAAAGTATAATAATAGATTTTAAATTGATTACAAAAAAAACGAGTGTTTGTTTGAGTGTTTGTTTTCTTTTTATCATCTAAGTTCTCTAATGATTCTTTCTCCTCAGATCTTCCTGTCACAGAACTGGAGCCTGGTTTGTTGCCTGGAACCCCAGTTTGTGTAAGACATGAGCAAGAGTTTGAGAGTCACAGGGAGTATCAGCTTGCAGCTCAGATGATAGGTGGGTGGCGGAGTCTCACTCGCTGAGCCATCCAAGCAGCCCTGCTGAGTACTTCGGCTCTTCCATCGTCCTACAGAGTTGGTTAAGATTTGTTGCATTTTGAGAGAGGTGAGAAGATGCTCATCAGGTAGATAAAAGGGGAGTTTCAGCATCAGCAGGAAGCAGTGTTGGAAAGGAAATATTCCTGAAAAATGACAAAGGCAGTATGGTCTTAAGAATTTCATGTGACATTGTGGGAGCCAGAAAGAGAAAGCAGGGACGGGAAAAGTGTGGGTAGCCAGAGGTTAGATAGGTAAGAAGGACTAAGATGCTAGGGGGAGAGACGCAGTGAGGATGATACTCAGTATTTATGACAAAAGAGAATAAGCAAGATGGGCAGTTGTGAAGAAGTAGCACAGTAGTTCAGGCAGTGGGCAGGAAGAAGCCAGGCTGTTTGGCTGGCAGAAGAGAGATGCAATGAAGAGAAGGGAAGGGGAGATGCAGGAAGCAGGTGCAGATATTGATGGAGTACCATGAGGTGATGCCTCTGGAGAACCTAGGCATTAGAAATCACATAGGAGAGTTGGAAGTGTGGAAAAATAGATGGCAGCTGTGAAGTGGGAACTGTAGCAGAAATATGTCCAACTGAAGTTGAATGGGCTACTTAAGTTACAGTCTGGTTCAGGCACCTGGTGACCTGGCAGGGTGAACGATGGTAGCAAGTTGAATGCAAGTAGGGTAGGTGATCAATATGTATAAGCAGCTGAGGAGTGAACGTAGTGGGGATGGGGCCAAACTCTTCTTGGTGGTGTCCAGTGACAGGACAAGGGGTAATGCGTACAAGTTGAAACACAGGAAGTTCCATCTCCATGTGAGGAAGAACTTTACTGTGAGGGTGACAGAGCCCTGGAACAGGCTGCCCAGAGAGGTTGTGGAGTCTCCTTCTCTGGAGATCTTCCAAACCTGCCTGGATGCCACCCTGTGCCACATGCTCTAGTGTCCCTGTTTGGAACAGATGATATCTGGAGGTCCCTCCTAACCTCAACCATTCTGTGATTCTGTGTGTACGTGTTCCACTGAGATGTGCTTGGTGCCCCTGTCCTGTGACTACCATGAAGCTTTCAGCAAGCGCCCTTAGCCCTCTGAATACTGGAGAAAGGCACTCACTAGCAAAGGCCAAGCAGGGAGGTCGTGCCTGCTGCTGCTTTCTGTACTGTGTCATGCCATCCTCAGCTAAGTAATTCTAAACAGCATTTGCTGCGCACTGAGGATAAAAGTGAGTTTAAACATTTAGTGCCCTAGATTTGCCATTATCCTCTGCAACAGTGTAGGGCACCATTAAGGTTCGTGGCATTACACCATAAAATACAGGGTAGTAAAGCTTCATGCAGAAATGGGTGCTGCGTTTGTGTTTAAAAACAATGTTATAAGTGGATTAAGGAGCTCCTCTGCTATAAATGACGGAAACAACAGGATTAGTGGTTATATAGTACGGTTGTTCTGTTTAGTCAGTTAAACTGTATTCTTACTTACACTACCTACAGATAAATTATTCTAGATTTTAAAGAGAAAAAAAAATCCATAAATGCAATAAGGAGAATATCTATCACCATTTGTCATCTGCACAGGGGGACAAGGTCTACTGTACTTGTGACATGAGCACAAAAAACATGTGTTAGATTTATGAAAGTCTCGGCTAGAAAATGAAATTCTTACATCTCCTGTCCTGCAGAGCCCCCTATCTATGGGCTTATTCTGTGCAACTTGATTAATATGGGGATATCTGGTAAACTCTTTTGATTTCCCTGCACATAATGAGCTTTTCCTCTCCCGATGATACTGTTTTACCTTCCATGGACAACAAGTCAAGTTTTCTTTATTTTGCTGTTAAACAAAGGGTTTTCTTTGAATACAGAACTCTGCAGCTTGTAAGTCGATGCAGCTATGCTGGGGGAAGGAACTTAAAATACAGGAAAAATAAAGTGGCTGATCCTTTTGATCAGTCAGTTAGACTCTGGTAAGAAGTAAAGCCAAATATGCGAGTCAGTTTGCCTGTGCTCACGTCTACAATTCTGTGAGATGAGAATGATTTTTAATGAAGTTGGGAACCAATGTTTGATAGCGTTGAGATGGAGCGAATCTCTTTCTCCCTTAAATGTGGCTTCTAGTCACTGGCAAATCAGTTGCCAGAAAGTGCGAAACAAATCACGACAGGGAAAGCACCTACAGAGAGCTTAAGAGACAAGTTTCTCTTCTGGTGGAAATGAAGAAGAAACATTTTTTTTTCTTCCTTGTAACATGTGTGGAAGAGGGACTGATGCATGATAAATTGCAGTGGTAACAAGTGGTTTTTACCTCCCTTGCTGCAGGGCAGCTGCTGTAGGCTGCTAGCTGTGGTACAAAAATAATGTAGTAAAAACAGCACAGAGCTCAGAGGTGGCAGAGACCTTAGGTGTGTAACTGGTAGATATAACCATGCTGAGCACCCTTCTTCTCTTGCTGCAGTTCTAGCAGGACCCAGCTTATACTGTTAAAACAGTCTCTAATACATCAGAGCTACTTCTGTAGCTCTGCAGTTAAGAATCTTCTAGGAGCAACTAGGACAAAGTCATCTTGGGCCTTTTCAGTGGGTCTGAAAAAACAGTCCAGCTCCCACAGATTCCTCTGTATTGCTAAATAAAGGTGGGCCAAGGAGCAAGTTTGAGCACTAGACCCAAATTGTCCCTGTTAACTCCACCTTTTTTCCAGCACTGAACAAACTGCTCCTACCACTTCTCTCCGAGACAGATGACCATTTGCAGACAGATGCAGTCTGGTTTCCCTTGGAGTCCGGATCAGACATGGACAAGTGTCAATTTAAAATCCATGCTGTGCTCTAACTCAGTTCTGTGCTGTGCCTCTCAACATCAGCATCATTCGCTGCTTTTTTTTTAATTAACTGAATTCTGTCAGCATCTGTTAGACATTCTTCAAACTGGGCATCTGTGACTGACTATAAAAGCTAACTCTCTCTGCCTGACGCTTCAGGATTTTGAAAAGAAACGGGTACCTGTCTCCCGAGGCAGTACCTGTGAGCTGTATCCATCTTTTTGGTGCTTGAGAACATCCAGAAGGCCAATAGTCTCCTTATGATAGTGGCAAAAGTGGATGCCTTATAGAGAGAACACATGAACCTGTCTGCTTTCGGTGATCTTGTACTACTTTGGCATTCACAAATATTGTATTATGGATATTAAAGCATGCATCCCTGTCTAGTCCTTTGTGTATCCCGTAAAGGATGTGTTGCCCCTGAATTTATCTAATCCCTTTTAAATCCTGTTGATACTGTCTGCTTCCACAGCCTCTGTGGTAGCAACACTACCTGCTGTGTACAAGAAAATACTTCCTTTTATTCAGTTTAAACTTAACTCCAAAAATTTAATTGGGTGGCTGCCCCATTTTACTATGTGGGATTGGGTAAACAGCAGTTCTGCACTCAGTTTATCTGTTGCCCTCATTATTTTGTAAACCTCAGCCATATCCCCTCTCCTGCTTATCCTTCCCAAACTATTCAGCCTGTGCTCCTCACAAGGCAGCTGCTCCTCGCTTTTGATCATTTTAGTTGTGGTTTTCTGCAGTATCTCCAGCTCTGCTGCTCCATTCTTTGCGATGCTGACAACAGAATGATTCACACAGCTCGGTGTGTGTACACAGCAAGGTTTTCATGCAGCAGCAAAGCGATGCCCTTCTTGTCTGATGGTCAGTACCTGTCCTGGTGATGCTCGGCGTTTTGCAGGCTTTCCTAGCTGCTGCTGCACATCGTGCCAGTGATTTAGAGAACTGCCAGCTCTGTTACTCCAACATCTCTTTCACTGATTCTAACAGCACTTCTGAAGTCAGCACAACGTAGCCATCCCTTAGATTGTTTTTCCCCTTCACTACTTCATGTCTATCGACAACGAAGCTCCCCCGTTTACCATTTTGCCTTATGGGGTTTAGCACTCTGCAGATTAGGACGTCTTACTGTTTACTCCCTTTTGCAAGTCACTGTTGGAAATATGAAGTCAAATTAGTTGCCATGCTGATCCCTGGGATGCCTCACTCTTCTTCATCTAGAAAAGTAACCACTAACTTTCTTCACGGCCCCTATTCTTTAATCAATTTTTCAGGCCATAAAAGTGCCTTTTCTCCACTTTTTATGGAAGTTTCTTTAAACTTTTTCTATTTTCTTTAAAGTTGATATAGAATTTTTAGACATATTATTTTTAGACATAGATATTATGTAGACAGATTCCTTTTATCTATGTATTTACTGAAGCCCTCTTCAAAAACAGCTGGTTAGCAAGGCAAGATTTCACTTTACAGAAGTTGTGCCAACTCTTTTCCCAGCAATCTGTGTTCATCCATATTTCCAGTACTCTTGTTCCATATTATAAACTCTGTCATTTTACCAGCAGAGGAAGTCAGAATCGTCAGTCTGTAGCTCCCAGGGTCTCCTCTAGTGCTGCTTCTGTAGATGGGGGTTATTCATATGGGACGATGGCCCTATGGCTGATTGTAAAAAATAGACTTCACATCTTGGCCACCAGCTCTATAATTTCACTTTTGACTTGAAAATATCCCCCAAAAAATTACTTTCTGAGAGTATATTATGAGTATTTTGGTACCTAGCTAGATATCTAGCTTTGTTATATAGTGTGGTTCTCCTCTAACACATGTAATGCACCACTTGCTGCCTGCCTTAGTGTCTCTGTGTAAAGCTGATATTGCCTTTGGCAACTACAGAATGTCTCTCGCTCTCAGCTTCCAGGAGAATGGAAGATGCTAATACACTCATGCTGTTCTTCACCTTGTACTTGCTGTTTCACTCAGTATGTCAGTACTTGAAAAGTGCCAGGCATATGTTGGTTGCTGCATGTCATTCTTGCTGTCTTGGAGTCTTGTGAGACATACATTAGATATGTGACATATGCTAAGAGTGAACTGTTCATGTTTGAAAAGGATTTCCATTGTTTAACATCAACTTTGTGAATGTTAGCCCTCCAGCTTCTCATACCTAATTCTATTTGTGTCCCTTGACTAGCTAACTCTGTGTTCTTGTGAGCCTGCACAGTACGTGGAATTTGCAGCATAAGTATTCAGTGAATTTAATCAGTTCCTTATCAACCCTTTCTTTGAGCTCTGCTTTGTGAGGATGAATTGGCAAATCCAAAATATTTTCATCCCCTGCCCTACTGTGCATTCTTTCATCTTTCATCTGCTTATTTTCATCTTGCCATTTAATTCCTTTGTCCTTATTTTCCCTCTTCTCTGTACTTGGAAAAAAAAAAAAAAAGGTTTTAATGTGTTTATTGCCTTTGATTCTTTCTCCTCTCTGTCTGTCACTCTGCACAGAGTCCAGCAAGCTAATGCTTCCAGAGATGGTTGAATTAATGACTCGCTTGGGTCAGAAGGACAACCACTTTAGCCTTATGTAATCAGGCAAGGATGGGTTGGAAGTGCCTGATACACAAGGATACCGTCCAATTTATTGTTAACAGGTCAAAATCACGGATATAATTCCTTTAGGTGTTCTGAGTTTACATAGCTTCTTTTGGACTGCATGGTTCAATGACACTTGCACCGATGAATAGTCTTACCCTTGAATGTGCTTAAATGAATACCACTTGTACTGTGCTGTGCTCTTCATTCACCGAAGCAAGTCAGAAATCAAAACAAGTGTATAATAGTTGTATCACAATGAAAGTAGAATTGTGCAGATACTGCGCATACCAGTTCAAACCTAAGCATAATCTTAATGAAGCCTCAGTAAAGATCATAGAACTTGTTGGCATGAACATCGCTGAACAGAGTCATTTAACTTATTTTTAAGTGTTGGAGCTGGGCTTTTTTATTTCATCAAATAGAACTTCAATATAAATTAGGTATGTGGCAGGAAGGACATGCCAGCTGTCTGCTGTCTTTTATCCAGGAGAAGCAAAAACGACTGGTTTGCATGTACAGTATTGTAGCTGTGATGTTACAAGGGTTATAAATGAGGCAATTTTTGGAGGGAGAAATAATAAGCATGATTAAACTTACTGATATGGTTTTGGGGAGAAAAAAAAAAAAAAGCTTGGAGATTATTTTAGTGGTAATTTAGAACAATTTTCATGGAGGCTGAGTATGATTCATTTTTTTTCTTTTATTCACTTGAATCATATGTTTGTTTCTGATTGTAGTATATAGACAAAATGAAGATGCTTTTTTTCTGATCCTTTTTTGCATATAATGTAGTCGTAATGGTTTGATAATCAGGGTTATGCATAATATATTTTCTGAGGATGATGTCATATTTCATGGGCCTCCAGCAGAGATGATACAATCATTTCACAGAAGGAGCTATATGATGTAATTGCCAGTAACAGCACATGGATCGGCAGCCCAGCAGGCTTCATTCCGTTCACATTTTCTATAGTGCTAATATGCCTTTTTAGGTGTTTTTCCATCAGAAAATGTTGCGGTGAATAAAATGCTTTTCTATTAGGATGCTTTATTTCAAATGTGGCGGTTTCGTTTTGATTAAATAAAGCCATTTAAAGATGCCATTGTAGTTTTTAACTTGTCTGGTTTCTGTCTGCTTTCCCTGCTTTTCAATCTGATATTAGGTTATAAAAATATTAATTGTAAAGACACTTGAAGCTTTTTTTTTCTCCACTTTGCCAATTGCTAATAGACACTTCCACAGTTATATATTTTTTTCCACTTATTAATCTAATAGGTAAAGACTACTACTATGAAAAGTAAAATACAAGACTCTGATAGTGTTTGTATTGTAAGAAAGAGACAAGCCCTGATAGTCAGATGATAAAAATGTATCCCACCTGACTTGCTATATTACCACCTGACTTGCTAATATATCCCACCTGACTTGCCATTGCTTTCCAGTATGTCATATGTCCACAAAGCCAAAAGCTGCATTGTTTCAATCTCCACGTGTGATGGGATGGGTTGCAATTCCAAGTCAATGAAAATTCATCATCTTAAAAGTTTATAGTCCATTCAAGTGTCTTGGAAAATCCCATTCTGAAATGGGAAGCTGCCTTATCTGGAGACAGACAGGCCAGGCTGGCAAGTGATCGTTTTCAAAATGCTTGTGTCCAAATGTATTTCTTAATTCTGGAAATGTTACTCTGAAATTGCTAGAGAATCCTTTATGGCTGACCTATGGGCATGGGTCTAAAGATATACAATATTATATGGAAGAAGTGATGTCAATTAATAAGGAAGGATCTCATCTGGAAGAAGAAATGGGAGGACATACCAATCATCTCTTTGCTGTTTTTATAATGCCAGCTTTCTATTTATTCTGTGATGATAAAACAGAATCCATCGTAGGATTCTACCTGGGCTTAGTGAAATAATTATCAATTGTGGCCTCTGCAGGTTCAGCGGTCTTCTGGAAAGAAAATATTTTGATCCTGTGTCTGCCTGATCTGAAATAGTGTCACCATTAATCAGGTTTGTGCATGCTCAGTGAAACTGTCTTTGTATTATATTAAAGTTTTTATTAATTATCCCAGAACCTCTCACCTATTGTTCTTTTTTTTTCTCTTCTAAGCTTTGGGTTAATTCAATCCTCATCAATGTACAAAGATACTGATACTTCCTTAGGCCAGATACAGGGCAAATGGGTACCACGAAAACTTCCCCTCACTTCTTCATCAAAGTGTGTCAGTTCCATTCCGTTGTCTTCCTTATGTTCTGTCAATTAGAAACTACCAACCAGTGATGAATCATAGGGTGCAAGCAAACATAGGACCCCATCAATTATTTCCATATTCATTTTTTACTGAGGACAGTTTCTCTTTGAAATCATTAACAGTTTTGCCTAAATAAAGATTGGATTAAATAAGGTTTGAACCTCTGGAACAACTAGAGTTGTTTCCACATGAAAGTTAAGTAGAGAATAGATTCAACCAGTTACAAAACGAACCATTGGATCTTTATTTCCAGAACTTTCCTCCAGCCTTGTACTGCAATGGCTCCCTGCACGCTTCTCCCTTAATACCAGCACTCCTCTTTATGCATAACAGAAGACGCTAACACCTCTTCTCTGGGTATGTTCGGCTGTCCTGGTCTGTTTTTTTTAATCCTCTCTTTTTTTTTTTATGGGCCCATATTTCTCCCCCAGCCCCTCTGTCTTTGAACTTTCAAACTGTCCTGTTTCTGAGGCTATGCAAAGAAAAATATGAATAGTTGAGGTTCTTTCTCTGAGATGATTATTGCTGTGGTCTTCTGGTGAATTCTTCTGCAGGCTCTGAACCATGCAGGTCTGGAATACAAAATCTTATTTCATATTCAGCATGTGAGCAGAGGATACCTCTGCTATGGGGTTTGAGGGGGATGGATGCTCATTTCAGCACTCTCATTACATTAAGAAAAAATCATCAGTGTGTCCTGGTTGCATCTCAGTGCGGCAAATTCACTCGGGGCTGCTAAGCTACTTACTCAAACTTGGCCTAAATACCATTATCCTAAGGATGGCTGAGAAAGAGAGAATTGGAGAACTTACTTAAGAGTGTTCGATCTCAAACTAAGCTGCTTTGCAAATGTGGAGTCTTTCTGAATTCCAACAATATACAGCCTGAGTACACAGTCTGGTTCTTCAGTCTGGTGGACTCTCATGTGGAACTTTCCATAAAACAGTCTTAGGTAATACATGTTTCCCTGAGATCTGATATTAGTGTCCAATAGATACTGTTCATGCATTTAGGCCTAGGAATGGGATGTTTGTTTGGCAGGAGTTTTGCTCTGAAAGATAAAAGCCAGTGCAAGCTATGATGAAGTGCCAGTGCTTTGCTGCTCAAATCTAAAGACAAAATGGCTATAGGAAGACCTGGAAACACAAATATGCCTATTAATAAACAGATGCAAGTCTTTTTGCTACTTTTAGGAAGATAAATACTGGTTATCTGGTTTTATTTGGGTAAGTATATATTCTGGGTAAATTATATATGTATTTAATGGACACAAATCATGTTATTGGATGTTCAATCCATATTAAAGAAGTTCCAGAAATACTGTAATTATGAAACTAAAATAAAAATAACAAAACAAAAGTAGAAAAGCAGTAAGTTTTTTGGAAGGTGCTGTCATCAGAAGCACAAACGCTGAAGAAAGAAATTCAGCATACAAAATATCATCATTCCAAACGTTTCTGAAGCACAGAAATTAAATCAGATCTCTTAGCTTTCTGTTATTCAACCTGTTCTTACTGCTTACAAGCAAATTTACCAAATTTGCTTGGTTATACTCAGATGTGAACTACATTTGGTATCCATGTGTCAAGTTTCCTTCTCTTATTTCAGGTATATGTCTTAGCTCCTTAAAGTTACATTGGGACCAATTCCCAATTTGTGGGCATATATAAGCAGATGTTCATTTTCTCATTTGTTAGTCGACTCTGATTGAACACTTAGGTGGTCAGAGCCCTTTGAAATTTTTTTTTTCCTGGATGATACACTAAAAAACTGGTAAAGGTGAACTTTACATCTGTCTCCAATTATATTTCTGTATCGTTTTTCTGGGTATCAGTGTGTTTCTTTGTTCTTCATAGCCAAGGGTTCTTCCAACAGTTGCAGTCTTGGGCAGACTTGGGCAGATCTTGGGCAGAGCTGGACACCAGACATCGATGCTTTGGAAATAGGTTGCTGGTCAAAAGTATTTAAATGCAATTCTTTTGTTTCCACATTGGATAAAGAATAATTCAATCCATTTCTTTCACATTTTGAGTTTGTGTGAATTTTGATCTTCGTTCAGACAGCTCCATTTGCTTGCCCTGTGTTTCATGATCTGTCCCTCCTAATGAAGAGAAATGAAAGTGGCTTACTCCAGAGCAAGGGGCAAGAACAGAAATTAGAGAAGTGTAAGGATGTTGTATTCCATTTGATTTTTATGATGGAGTCTCTGATTTCTTTGGGGATGATTGCCCAATTTATGCTTTTACAAGAACTGAAATCAAGTGATTACATTGAAAATATGTCTTGACAGACCTGGCTGTGCAAAGTGCATCTTCATCATTTCTTCGCACCTATTGTCTGTAGGTTGTTCTCTTCAAAAGAAAAAAAAAAGGAAAGAAAAAAGACGGGGGGAGAGGGAGGCCATCGTCTGTTTAGGTAATTATATTTTTTTTACCTCTGATTTTCTTTCAAGCAGAGACCATCAAATAGAGAAAATGGGTCCACCTGTGGCTACCGACCTCCACCTCAAGGAATTCAGGTATATAACACAGTGGATATGATAAGGAATTTTCTAATCAGACTGTATGTAAAAACTGATACAAGCCATTTAACAACTTCTGGGATATTACGAATTTTCTTAAAACAGATTTATTTAGTTACAATTAATAATTTTAATAGTACTCCTTCTCCTTTTATTGCCACATTTTCCTCTGAAGCCTTCTTAATGCCATTTTATTGATCTATTTCTGGTACTAGCATTAATTATAAGATAACGGTAGTATTCCTTAATTTAATAACTTTCAAGAAGAAGTGATTTAAAGGGAGATGTTTAGCATACAAAACTCATAAACTGCCATCTAAATAAGCAGTTAGAGAAGAGCAGATGTTTTTAGATTGCGTTGGTAAATGGTGCAATGTTATAGACCAATCAATACAGTTTATGTTAATTGTAATGCACTTTTGTCAAAATGATGCTTTTTCTTAAAGTTAATTTCTGATTTATACCATATTCCATAGAATTATTTTGAAAACCTGCTGTAATTTTCCATTTGGTGCCTGCTAATGGAAAGCTGGATTCATTTAGATATGAATCTGGCTCAAGTACATTAAAACAGATTTCAGCGTGCTTGTTGGAAAGGCGTATCAGATATTTGCAGAAGACTTTTTTTTTTCTATTTTTTCATGCTGTTGTGTTAACTTACTTGGCTTAGTATAAACCTAGTGCAGTTCAAGAAGTTTCAAAGTCCAAAGTTCTTGAAATTTTAATTATCCTTGCATGCTGTTTTGTACAGTTGCATAATGCTGTTGGCTTTAGAAGCTTAACTATTGAATTAGGAAGCAAATTGGATTTCTTGCTTTAGAAAGTAGGATGATTTTTCTATCATTTAATTTCTGAAATCCTTTAATTTAAAATAAGTGTTTCTAATGTTTTGTTTAAGCCCTCTCATAAAATCTTTGTGATAAGGGCTGTGTTGAATTATCACTGTGTACAGTACCTGAGAGAATGGAGCGTTTTTTGAGTGCTGCCATCATGTAAATTGTAGCTGTTCTGTGAAGGAAAATGGTTTCTTTTTAGATAGGTCACTTTGTACAACTCAGCTCTTCTGAGGTCTTAAATGCCATTTTGTAGCCCATTCTTTGATCATAATACAATAAAATACAAAATAAAAATAGAGCAATATAATGAAGAGGCTCACCTGGAAGGCAGGTAACCTCTAAGACAACCGTGATAATGAAAACAAATGTAATTAGCACTGAAAATGTTGAAGAATTTTCCTCCATCTGCAACACTGAATATACCAATGCTATACTTGCAAAAAGAAAGTTTCACATGCCAGTTGAACTACTCTAAAATAAAACCAAATGAAGTCTGAGCCTACATTGGTCTAATGCTTGGCCCACTGATTTTCCACAGCAGTATTTTGTACATGCATTTTATTGACATCTGCTCAGACAACTGTTCCACTATTAAAGTCTAACATTTTGCAGGTTCTATAACCTGCAAAATTCTTCAAATATTCTTCTAATAAGTACTTGTTCAGATCATTTCCCCTTCTGCTCTGTTTTTTGGAAGAAAAAGGTATTGTGCAAATGCTTACATCCATAAAGCAGTGACAAAAAATGGAGAGTATTGCTCTGACTTCAACATACTCTGAAAAAATGAACTGAAAACAAATATTCTCTTTGTGGGAGTGCCAGCCTGACTTCACTGTTGCTTGTACAGCCAATGACTCTGACCAAGGAAGTTATTTCTCAAGGCCCCAACATCAGTCTGAAATCATCTCATTAGACTAATGACGGGAAAGAAGGGGAAGAGTTAATACCACTGATCTGATCAGCAGGCTTTAAAGTTGTTCCTACCTACACAGCTGGACAGTGGCAGGCAAATATAGGCTGCAGGATCACTGAATTTGAGCACCAAGGAAGAGGAAGGCTTAGGATTTCCACCTGACTTTTTAACACTGTGCTCCTTTCTGGAAATATTCTTAATACATTCTGATACGATTTAGATTTAAAATGCCATTCGCATTTGGATAGAGCTAAATCTCCAGTGTCCCTTTCTGCCAGGAGCACAACTCCATTGAATAGGATGGTAAAGGGATTTGTTATATTACTAGGATTATTGGTAAAATGATCCTATGCTGTTATTGGAAGCACCATTTTCAAAGGAAGTTTCCTTTGAAATACTGAGAGATGCAGTATAAAGAATTCTGAATAGTTGAAATCCACAATATGCTGGCACTTTTAGTTATTTTTTCTCTCTATTTAGCTATATAAGGTATTTTAAGCCAGGGAGGGACTGTTGTGCCCCATTTTAGGAGTTCTGGACAAGCAAACATGTAGGGACTGAGAGATGCCAAGTGAAGTGCAGTAATACTGAGAGTGTGGCTGATGTTGGTCTAGAAATCCTCCGGATTGCTCTTGCTCTTTTATCACCTACAATCATCAAACTTGAGAGCAGGACTAGAAGAAGCTCCCTTCTCTCGGGCAGTGAGTATGAGTTGTTCATCTCAGCATGGTGGTGACTGAGAACCAGGCTGCCTTTTAAACTTGCACAGCTGGGGAACATGGTGTGAAACCTTTAGATCTCCCTGTCTTTGCCTCCAGCGCAGGAGAGGAGTGGACACCCCTGACCCCGTCCTTCTCCCTGCCAGAAGAGACTGCATGTGAAAGGGGAGTGGGAAAGGAGCAGGGTACGAGAACTTATTTCCAGTTTTTGTTATCTGAAAGATTTAGCTGAAACTCTGAGCAGAGCTGGGAGGAAGGAGATTAAAGGCCAAGTTCAAAAAGCTGGGTCAGGATTGTGTCTCCAAAGCTCTTTTCTTTTTTTTTTTTTCTCTCCTCAGGCCTGGTTTTACTGTACATGGGGAGGTGAAGGGTGTTATACACCCTTGAGAATGAAGAGATGCTGCACATTTCTTCATTTACTTTCTGCCTACATCAAACCCAAATTTTCTTCCCTGCCCACCTTTTTACATCTCAAAATTAGTGAATCAAAGGCACAAGTCAAAACTCTTTACAGCGATGCACCTTCCAGTTCTTTCAGTTTTCACAGTTTCTTGGAGAGTAAGTTAGATATTCACAGGCCAGTCTATACCAACATGTTTGCATGTAAATGATGTATTTAAGGATGCCATCCTTATCAGAGGACCTGAGCACACCTCCTTAAAGTCATTGAGACAATATTACCAGTAAGAATATGTCAAGTATCCTAATAAAGTTGGTTTCTACACTTTTCCTCAGGAAGATATCTTCTGAACTATTTCAGGATTCAATGGAGATAAAATTAGTTTAAAAATCATAGAATGTAATACTGAATTACATTCACACACAGATGTGACTTTACAACAGTCACTTCTTTAGAGCCACCTTAGGTTTCTTCAAAAAAGCCTGAAATGTCTGCATTATAAAATAATTTTCTAACAGGAGTAAAGAAAATACAGAAGAACAACAGTGGCTTGAAATCTCCACATGAGTCTTTGTCTACTGTCTAATCACCAGCAGTGCAATGGCAAGCTGCTGCTTTTTTGCTCAAGTAATTTAATTTTCCTTCAGTCTTTTTGAGTTCAGCCTAATGATACAGGTTTCCATCCAGGAAGGGATTATGTGTGGAAGCCCGTCAGAGAGAGCTTGCCTCCTTCAAGAATATACAAGTGCTCAGCTCACAGAAACATGCTAATTTACCCTTTTTTTTTTTCCCAGCAGCAGCTTGTTAAAGAGAAGCTTTGCCCACAGAGCAGAAGCACTCGCATGGTCCTCATGCTTGATATTACTCTTGTTTTGGCCAAACCTGTCCAAGATTGCAAATCCTCGTGAAAATATCTTCTGTGAAGGTTTCCTGAGGAAAGTGGGTAGGGAGTTCTGACAGAGTCAGCTTGCTCCCTTGTTCCTTCAGAGATAAATCTCTGTCTCACGGTTGGAATTTCAGAGTTCAAGAATAAAGTAATAGTAGGAGAAGCTGATGCTAATCTCCATAGGCCCCATTAGCTCAACAACTTGCTCAGGCTCTAATGTGTGAGAGCAGCATACAAGAGAGGTTGCTACAGCATTAGTTTGGCTTCTTGTGTATCTTTTAGTCTTAGCAGCTATGCAGAAAAGTCAACAAAACTCAAAATAGTTGTGCTGTGATAAACAGAATTGCGGTACTTCGTCAGCTCATTAGGAAGGAAACGATGTTTTTGACCCATGATTAAAATACAAAACTGAAGTCAGTTACCTAGTATTCCATCTCTGATGTGTTTTTGTGTTTCTGTATTGTTGTTTTGTTTTGTTTCTGTGAGAATTTGACTATATTGTACCTCAGTTTCCTTTCAGGTAGCAAGAAGATAGTATTTTGGAAGCTTTGGATTGGCATATTTAATGTTTGTATTTTGAGGTATTTAGATAAAAAGGGTCTTTTGAAGTGCCAATTATAGAGGTAAGCATGGCAAAGGTGGAAGTGCCTTATTCCTGCTTTGTTGTTGGCAGCTACCAGTGACAGTTAAATCTTTAACTGATTTTCTGTGAATGCCTGTCTGGCAGTAGTGTTTGATATTCAGCTCCAGGAGATTCATTTCATTTATTAGTAAAGCCTTGTTTTGCTAGGAAGCCATTGATTTGTTTCCTTTCTCCAGAGGAAGCCTTATTTAATTTTCCGGAGTGTTTAAGGAAGTCCACAAGCAGGATCTGTAACATCTACAAGTAGTCTGGGCAAAGTGTTCCTTTTTATTGAGGTGATTGCTGCACAGAGGTACATTTCAGCTGGTCAGGGTCAGGTTGTTAATGCTTAAGTTTAAATACTAAAAGCTCAAAGAAGTTTACGGCCATTGCCAAGAGCACCTCAAGTGCACAGTCAATGAGTCATCACTGCCCTTGAGACATCTCAGCTCCCAGGTCTCAGACATCATGGCTCTTGGGTGGGCATCTCCTTCTCCCTTCATAGCAGAGGTTTAGGGAAAAAGTCATTTTGATGATTCTCTATTTCTGACCTAGCCATCATGTTTAGCCTTCTACTTGAGCTCTGTACATGCTTTGTGCTATATGCAGCTGCAGCTTGGCTGCCTTTTTATTTACAAAAAGGGCAAGTATACATGTTTTGGCCTATTATGGATGATATCTTGGCCTGTTTTGTCAGAGACTTTTTCATTATATATGGATGATGTTGGGAGAGGTTGGTGACTGAGGGAAGCTATTAAACTTGCATTCTTTTTCACTGTACCGCATCTATTAAAAAATATATATATTTGATTTATGTGCACTATTTTGAAGAAACAATTATAATTTCTTAACTAAAAGCTTCTTAAGAAAATCCATAGTAATGAACATATATGTGTGTGTGTGAATTCCCATGCTGGCTTATCAATATAAACCAATGAATTTACACCTTCTGTAGCGATTTGCTCAACTATTGGGATTTCATGTGGCTTCCAGATAGAGGTCAGCACCTTGCAGGAATAAGCTAGTAGTCAGATCATATTCACTTTCACTGTCATATCTGAAAGGTGATAAGTAGTATTTACAGTATTAGCTTAAAATGCCCATTGCATATCACTGTCTAAAATAACTACTTTCACTAGCAATGATGTCCCACATAATGCAAATAATGATTTCATATACATTTACATAAAACCTTGCATTCTTCTGCTTTAATATCCCTAGAATTTACCAGGGCAGTGAGGTGTTCAGTTCTAAGGAATAATCTTGACCTCTAAAAATGAACCAGGCTTGAGGTCTGTATTTAAAAGCAAAAATTGAAAAAGCATTTCCAGCAGCAGGGCTAAGGAAGTCTGTTTTCCTATGGCCTTTGGTCTTCCAGCCAGATTATTTGACATAATTCTACTGAAAATTTTGCTAGTTGGAGCATTCAGCATGCATTTTTTTTAATTTAATGTCTTTGATGTCAAGTAATATCTGCAAGCCTTTCCTTGGAGGAGAGAGGACATTAATGGACATCTTTGCTTTGTCACTTGCTTCTGTATCTGTGATACCATTAGCACTTGTCAAAAAAAAAATTTTTAATACCTTGGTGGTTTCAAGAGTTATAAGGGGGAGGACAGGATAATGTTTATGCATACATACACCTGCATAAGTTTTTTATCGTATATACCTGACAATGTATGAAAACCAGGCTAAACATATAAATCTGCAGTGCTAACAAGAAGCATTAGAAGTAAGCAGCAACAAGGCAGCAATAAGGCTAATCTAATGAGAATGGGCTTGAAGTTTCTTGCAAATTCCTGCTGAGGAGCTATAAGTTAGTTGGTGGGAAGATAGGAAGCACTTCCTTCTTCTGTCATCTTTCCTTGCCTTGAGAGGAAGAAAGACATAAGTTTTGGAAAATATTCCCATTGCTCCAGGCCAGGTATAAGAGTTGTTGCTATTCCATTTTCCTTTGACAATATAGAGTTTGAAAAGTCAGAGCTGTTTGTTACAAAATTCATTATAATCACAAGTGTCAGTGTACCTGGTATAACTTTAGAAGTTGTGGAGTCCTCTAGGGCATGTTTGTTTTAGTTGTTTCATTTGTTCTAGCTATTTAGATTTTGTCCCTTGCCTGGATTCCTTTCGCTAAATGCTGCACCTTCAAAGCAAACACATATGCGAGAGCCAGAACAGCTGACAGCTCCCTTGGGCTTAATAGAAGACACATATTTCTTCTTTCCACTCTCCTTGCTGTTGAATGACTTAAATACTGTTATACTCTCTCTTGGGCTTATGTGTTTCTGACCATACATAAATAAACCAGATGATACAAGTTCTTTGGAGCAGGGTTCCTGTCATTCTGCATTTGTCTGTAAAGCACCTTAGAAAGTGTCTTTGGGTTTAAACAAACAAATCAGTCTGATACCTGATAAAGGAGTGCAGGTAGTAATGATTAATCATATGAATTGTAATCTTCAAGTCTAGCTTTAAGAAATATCTCCGGAGGTCTGAGGATGACTAAAATCACTTTTTCTTCTTTCCATGCAAATGAGTTATTTACAGATACGAATTTTAAATCACCTTCAGATTTCATATGATTTATTTGTACGGTTTTTTAATGACCATCTTGAAAATGCTCCCAGCTATTCTTGTAACCCTAGTGAGTAGGTGGATTTTTTTATTTTTGATGAGCGAGATGCTTATTTCAGTAGTGTATTCTGATATCTTTCTGAGATTCATAGGATTGTGTGTTTAGGTACGCTGTTCAGTTACAAGAATTTCCTTGAGGACTTCTATCTTCAGGCAATAAACAC
This sequence comes from Tinamus guttatus, assembly GCF_059628265.1. NCBI lineage: Eukaryota > Metazoa > Chordata > Aves > Tinamiformes > Tinamidae > Tinamus > Tinamus guttatus. The sequence continues at coordinate 645,835 of NW_028289078.1, forward strand.
GTTCCTTTTGTGTTTCCTTACTAGACCCTGAATGTGTTAAGAAAGAATGCTACCTGATTTTAATTTTTACTAAGCTGTTATATGACCATATTCCCCTCCAGTACATCAGCAAAAGGTTACAAGGACTGCAGGATACTGAAATTCATACATCTTAAAAGACAATTTAGCTCTGTTTGTAATGGATGGCTTGATTCTGCTCTCATGTTCTGTAGCAAAATGCTGTGCACTTCTGAACCTCAAAGCTGGAAATAAAGACAAAATTTGCATTTATAAATCTCAGTTATCTATCATTTACATTATTTGTCCGATACCTCCACAACACTTGAATATGTCCTTCCCAGGTGAATTTGCTGATGTTTCTCACAGCTGAGTATGTATGCTGAGAGCAAAGATGCTACTGCCAGTCTGAAACCTGAAGGCAAAACCAAATATTTCAGTGGCTGCTAGAAAACACCGCATATCCTCAAGTTCTCCCAGTTTTTCTTACTCCAGAGCCATAGCACGCTGCAGAGGCTGAATTCAAGATTCTTTTCCAACTTACAGACTAAAAGTCAGCTTGGTAATGTGTATAAAATTCCTGAGAGAATGTCTCTTGGGGCAGACCTTTCTTCCAAACAGAGTCAAGAACTTCACTGAGATACATACTCTTCAAAAATGCATTTTTTCTTTCCTGTGAATAAAAACAAGAAGGATTCCTCTGCTGAGTAAGCATCAAAGCCCCATCCTTAGGAATGATGACAGGGTGGTCCTAACACCTTATTTAGCAACAAATGCTGAGCAGTTTAGTTTTCAGTATGAGAGCTCAACAAGTCACTTATTTTGAATGTTTTGTCTTAGCCAATTCCATTTTTTAAGCAGAAGTTTTAATTTGCCTTAATAGCCAGAGCGGATGTTAAAACTTCTTTACTGAACAGTATTTCATCTCAGTATCTACCTGGAAAAGTAAAAATGGCTGCATTGAAATGGCCAGTGAACCTGCTTAGAAAAAAAGAATATGAAAACATGCCCAAGTTTTCCTGTAAACTTTAATTCTTCAAGTATTAGTATCCTCTGATCTATGGGGCACAAGACCCTGTAAAATGGTCTAGAAATAAAAAGGGGAGGGGATGTCCAAGGATTTGTGTTTGTTGTTAGGTGAAGCTTGCCAGGCTGCCATGTTTTGCATGAGCATTGCACAACTGAGGACAGTGAATCTGAATGAATCCAGATACAGGAATTATCTCAGAAGAAGATGGGACTCTCTTTTTTTGCTGTCAGGATAGGAAATTGGGACTCCTACCTAAACTTCTGAGATTCCTTTGAATTTCTGTCCAAGGGCAGCATGCAGGCAAGCTCGTGCTCAAGCTTCAGACAGTGCGCTTCAGGCCCTTGCCCCATGGACATCTTTTATTCCCTTTTTGTTCTGCTGCTGTGAAGAATAGGAGGGCAGAGATTGTATGCGTAGATCCTCAGCAATGTTACTTGAAGTTATTATTTGATATCTCCAAGGTGGCAAGAATCAGTTTTCTCTACAATGCTGAGAAGCCTTGGAACCAGCCATGGTGGTTGATAAAATGGGTAGCTTCTTGCAAGCACTCAGATTAGGTTAGTTAGTGTTGACTCTTCTTCTCAGGCTTTTCAGTTTTCTCCTGTAGGCTGTAAGGAAAAATCCTTATAAGAATCTCCTTGATTTACACTCCTAAATCCTGTTTTCAGAAGTGATTTAGGTGCAAAATGACATTAACTGCCAAGGAGACTTATGATCTGAAATGTCTGTCCCTTTCAAAAGAGAGACTTAGCTTTTAAATCTGTTATATTTTGGAAATTGATGCTAGGCAGAATAGTATACAAGACTTTTTTTGGAGAAAGACCAGATTTTAAAGAGAATAAGATAAATATTTTGATAAATATGTATATATTTTTGTAAATATCCAAATGTACTTTACTCTTTTCTTATAGCTGTCTGTGGAAATGTTTTCAATTTTAAAAGAATCAAGAAGTAAGTGTCCATCAAATAAATATTAAGTAATAGTAAAGATACTTATGTTCAAAGGGAAAAATCGTCTTCTCCTGAAAATGTTTATCAGCGATAAGATTTGAACGCTTCTTTTTTGTATGCCCTTCTCTGTGTGCCCTTGTTACAATTACTGAAATGATGCCCATTCAGGGACTATGAAAATGACAGCTACACCGTCTTCTGCAGAGGTATTATTTCTAAGATGAAAAATGCTATTTTTTATTCTTTTATTTTAATTTGGAGACTCTGAATAATTCTGTAGCAAATATACCACTCCTCCTCTTTTCCCCATCCTTTTCCCCCTATACTTTTCAGTAGTTTTTTCTGTTTTTCCATCTGGCAAACCAAAGTCTATGTTTATTGCATGAAATTCACCAACAGAGACTTGCAATGTGAAATCCTTTTTTGTTCTGCATAACCTATAGCGTAGACAGTAGCCTGTCTGTTATGAAAGTATTATGTGACTGCAAACAGTAATACAATCAGGATTTCATTCATATTTATGCGACTAAGCTCTGTGTTTGATCATGTTAAAAGGTACATGATTTCTAAGTGTAATTCCATATATATATAAATGTAGTTCTATAAGGTGCCATTGTTTTTGTAATACGACTCACGCGAGGATTCTGAATTAAAATTTATCAGTGAAATTGGCAAATATGCGCATTTAGTTTTAGATTAGGGAAAAAAAAATAGAACTGACATGAAATCCGCAAGTTACCATCAGCAGTATATTTACCACTGCCTTCACATGACACAAGTTATCATTAAGTATAAAGCCAAATCCCGCAGTTCTATTCCGGTAAAGGCTCATTATTACTGAGTGGAGAGCGAACTTTGCATTCCTGCAACTCAGAAATCTCCATAATGCAGAGGAACTTTGGCAAAATAAAATCCAGATGTCAGCATTGTGGCTCATAATGATCTCTATATTGCAATTAAGGGCTATGCCGGTAATTGATTTTCCAGCAGCTAATATTCATAAAGCTGAAGGTAACCAATAGCCTTTTATCAAGTATTTCAGCAGCTAGGGAACTTTCTTGAAATTCAGAAAACCTGACTCAGATCCCTCATTTCAGTAAGAGGACTTCAGCTCTCATTTCAAAAAGAATTCCATTTTGCTTTTGTTAAATAAATATAACTTGAATATGGACTTAGATGCAAGTATTTGCATGCTGAGATACCCTTTTCTCTCCATTATTATCTTCTGCTTTCTTTGGTGGATATTTTTTGCGTGGTGCCAGTTTTGCCTTCAACCCCTCCAAAGAAAGGAAGGAACAACCTGCAAAAGTACACATCTCAGTGACATATGAAGTGGAAACACACATACATTGAAATATATATACCAAAATATGTATATATTAAAATGCATACAAATGAATATTTTTCACAGAAGATGTCACCCCGCTCTCCTGAGAATATAAGAAACTGCATTGTCTTGGATACTTCCTTATGATTTCTTTTCACACTGCGCAGATGCTAATTTAGTAGTAATTGGAGAGCTGTTAATAAATAGGAGTTCTGTTCCCATTTACTTCAAAAATGCATCTGAACAGCATCTTATTTTAATATCACTTTGTTGGAGAATGAATGATGCTGGTTTGATTGCTTGTCGGTACCCTGCATGCCTCCATTTGTGTAGCGCCTCTTCTCCCTGGAGTGAATTTTCTCCTGCCTGCCTACACAGAGTTAAATGTTTTAAGAGGAAAAGCTATGGGAGAACAGAGAAAGCTACGGGAGATGGAAGAGACACAGCATTACTCTATGGGGTTCCTCTCTGGAGAAGTTAGTGAGTAGGCATTTATTGAAGAACAGTTTAGCTGGCTAGGAAATTTTAGTCTTCCAGGCTAAATCTAGTTTCAGAGGAGATAATGAAGCCTTAAAAATTGGTAGGGTTTACCAGGAATGAAGATGAATAATAATTTGCTGCCAGGAGCTGGGTGGAAGGCTCTTGCAGAGAAAGGGATGCATAAACTGAAGGAAGCACATTGCATATACTGCGTTGCCTGGAATATATCAAAGCTTCAAGGAAATTGTACTTTACGGGGAGGAGGGGAATATCCAAAGAAGGTTATTTTTGACTCTCTGCTCTGCATGTGTGTACCTTTGAAAAAGTGAGCGCTTTGTTCTGGAAAAGTCATTTTGAAAAAATTTCAGTCAGCTCAGTAGTCACAAATCCCCGAAGGAGGAAGGGTTCACAGATGCCAGATGTACTTGTCACACTACCAGCATGGAGGAATGGGGACGCCTGCCTCACGAGCTATCTGAGGCTGTATCTTTGGAGAGTGTGGCACCCATCCCTGGTGTGGAAGAATTGTTTGAAAGCAGAATCTGAGAGGGAAAACTAGGGCCTAACAGAAGTTTGGGCATTACAGAGGCCTGCTTGGGGTGCTACACAGTTGCCACTTCCAGGATGGCTGGTGCGCACGGACTCAGCTCCTCCACGGTTCCCTGGGCAACGCAATCTGCCCTCCTCGCAGCTGCAAAGGGGAGTAACGGAGGATGGAGCGGAGTGAAGACACCGCGGCCAAACTCTGTTGCACTCCCTGTGCTGGGCTGCTGATAAGCTGCACAGTGGCTGTCTGATGGGAGATATACGATAACCTGTCTGGTGCTGAGCCAGCAAGGGTGGCAAATCACTCCTTTTGGATGAACTTTGCTTGAACTTTGCTCATTATAATGTGAAAACCACCCCAAAAGTTACCTGCCTCCGAGGTACGACCACCCCTCACTGAGCATGCACTCTAGATTTTTGGTTGACTGTACTTTAAAATGAAAGCAAGAAACTTTTTCACCAATCAATAACAATATTAAGTATGACTCTAGTCACTCAAGCTCCACCTGAACATAAAGAAAAGTATAAAAGGTGAACTAAGGATGAAAAGGTAGGGAAGAATCCATCGTAACTCCTGGGTTAGTCAACGGGCTGATCCCCCTTCCCTCCCCTCGCGCTGGGACGCTGCCTGAGGAGACTAAGAAGTGAGAGGGAAGAATCCATCATGAATTCTGGATCAGTTGATGCGCTGATCCCCCCTTTCCTCCCCTTGCATCAGGACGCCGCCTGAGGAGACTCGAGACTGAGAGCCCTCTCCCATCTTCTGGGGTGAGTGATGATTGCACATTTGTACATCAGAGCTAGCTAAAACCCCACGCTCTAGTAGAGAATTTCCTGTACTGACATCTGAAACCTGCTTTGTAAATGTTGCATTTGAATAAATGATACTATTTATGAACTCGGCTACTTGTTTTGGGGGAGGCAATCAGACCTACAGTTGACAGGCTGTTCGTGAAACCGATACTGCCAGAATCGAGCTTATAGGTGATTACACTATTTGGGAACTCGATTCGCTCCTAAGAAGGCGATCAGACCTACAGTCCACAGACTGTGAATCCAATACTGATTTGATATCTCCTTCCCCCCACCACCACTACCACTACAGCTTTCAAACTGCAACATTTCACACCTGGCTACACAGAAGAAGGATGGAAACAGTCCAAAGGGAAGCTCTCTCAAATCCAATGACCTTCAGTATCATTTGGTGAGGAGCACTGCTGAAGAAGTTCCTGCTCCCATCTTACTACACCAGCCAAACATTACTTTTCCCAGGACTACACTGTAACCTGGAGCAGCAAAACCACTTCTCTGAAAAGAGCCAGGTAAACCTGGATTGCAGATATTTCTAAAGCCAAAGTCATGCTTTTTCTTTAAAGTCAGACCAGCATGGTTTGCACCCCCGGATGGTTTTCCTGTTGCAATCGTGTGCACTAAGGGCTGGCCATACACTACAGACTGCTGCAGGCCTTTCTAAGTTACAGAATATACTTACGGTATATCTGATATCTGGAAAGATATGGTAAAATGGGCTTGGTTTAATGGGGACACCCTTAAATCTGTCAAGGGAGCTAAGAAGTCTTTTTCTAAAAGCACCTTGCTTGCATACTACAAATCAGCTTTTGTTTACAAAAAAGACTAGAATAAAAGAGATGATAAACTTGAAGGTAATTTAAATGTTATTCTTATCCATGAGTAAGGAATGACTTGATGCATCTTTTATATTATACAAGTTACAACATAAAATCACTGAAGAAATATCACACCTCTTTGACGCTGTATTATGCAGTGCCACAACATTACTGAAAAAATACTGTAATTTTTTTAAAGTGAATGCTGTAGTGCACTTTTCCACTAGATGCTGATTAATACGCTATTGAGTCTATAATAAGGTACCAACTAATGACAGTTTTGACAGCATTTCTGCTCTTTGCTCGGATGGGACAGAGATCAGTAGCTCAGTTCAAATAGGCCAACTACATACTATCTAACAGTAATGAATGGTAAAAGTCAGGATATGAGTTGCTGTTTAGAGACTAAGTGTTCAGGAAAGAAAAAAAAAAAGGACAAAATGAGAATTTCCTCATACAACTTTAGCTAGATTGCAATACAGAGACAGAAAAATGAGAGAAGTGTCCAAGTGCAAAACAGGCAATAAATCCAAGGATAATAAAAAGCAATGACTGACAGTCCAAGGCCACTAACAGCATTTCACAATGTGTGTGGAAGAAAAAATTTTAAAAAACCTACAAACAAAAAAATACCAAAACAAAAAATGTGGTCACTGGTTTAGGCACATTAGTCAGCCAACATGTAGGACTGCATCATTTCTCATTCAAGTCCCTTTTGACACAGCCTCAACCAGTCTACAGTTGAACAAATAAATAAAATCATAGAATCGTAGAATCATTAAGGTTGGAAGGGGCCTTTAGAGATCATCTAGTCCAACCCCTCTGCACATGCAGGATCACCTAGAGCACGTGGTGCAGGACCATGTCCAAGCAGACTTTGAAGATCTCCAGAGGGGGAGACTCCACAGCCTCTCTGGGCAGCCTGTTCCAGTGCTCTGTCACCCTCACTGTTAAGAAATTTTTCCTTAAGTGCCTGTGCAACTTGTGGTGTCTCAGCTTGTGGCCATTTCCTCTAGTTCTGTCAGCGGCCACGACTTTTCAGGAGGCCGGCCCCATCCTCTTCACTCCCTCCCTTGAGCTATTTATATAAACTGATCAGGTCCTCTCACAGCCTTCTCTTCTAGAAGACATCAAAGTAAGGTAAAGCATTACTTTAATTTGAAGAAAATACAGAAAAATTCCTTTTCCTCCCATCTGACGCAAGTGTTATTTGTTCTATACTAAAGCTGGAGAAATGAAATAATGGAATAATTGTTCTCTATATGTTCTTTGTTTTGGACCAGTTTCTGATTTTGAAATAATCCTTTAGGAGTCTCTTGCACCATTCTGAAAACAGTGAGGACAGAGTAGAAAAGTCAGGGAAATGAGGGGAACCATTTCATGAACTGCTCGACAAAGCACTCTGCTTCAGGAATTATTCTTTTGACAGGGTTCTCTCTGGGGGCGGGGGTTGTAATTAAAATCTCCAGTTATTCTAGGAGGCTAATGAAAGTCTTCCCAGTTTTTTTTATTTCCTTTGGAAGTAATGAAATAAGCTAGTTCCCTTAAAGAGGTATAACAGGAAATAGAAGGCCAATATATAGAAGGCCAAGAGACATCAATTTTAGTATCTTCTGTTTTCTAGATAGTGGTTCGTAACTACTGGTAGGAGGTTTTTTTGTGGCAGATATGTATCCTAACCAACATTAGCTTAGAAAAAGAGCTATTTCTATTGTCATAGACTGTATCAGTAATTAATGTAAAATTTATCTTGCTAATAGTTAAGCATTCCCAGTAAGCCTGTGACATTGTCTGACGTAGGCTTTTCCAGGAAACCATCATTAAGAGGCAAGTCATCAATGCTGATGATCTTCAGAGAAGAGCAGATACCATCAAAATGATCCCCGCTGTGCTCAGATGGAGGGCAGATGAAGTACCCACTGCAGGTAGCTCTATCTCCACTACCAGGGAAAGGTGACAAGCTTACATAGAGATTTCTGACTACCAGACCTCTAAATTATGACAGACAAATCCCACCTTTGTGGTTTTTGTCACTTTTTGCCTCACATTGCCACTCATAGCAAACATGATTTTTCACCTGAATGTTTCAAGTGTAGTCAGTGGCATTCCGCAGTAGTAACAGTAAACAGAACTTGATATGGAAAGCTTAGAACAGGGTCCACATCAAAAAGCTCTAATTGAACTCCAAAATAACTGTTCGCTGTTTTTTTTTTTCCCTCTCTCCTGGAAAATATTTTAAAATGAAATTTCTGTCTTATTTTTTTAAAAAAATAATAATATTTACCCACTGTGAAAAGAGATGTGACAGAAAGGGGTGAAAATGATACCATAAGCACACAATGGTACAAGAGAGCAGAAAGGAGTAAAGAGCACTAAGGCATCATAGCCTTGTGGAGCTGAAGAAATCCCAGATGTGGAATACTCACAAACCACAGGCAGGCAAAGCTCGGAGGAAGAGGTTGGACTGGCTCACATCATTAGTGAAGTAGCAAACTTTTGTGCATACAAGAAGAAACACAGAATTACAAAATGGCAACGCTCTTCCTAATGCAGCCCACCATGCTGTTGGACTTCTGGGCCACTGCTGGCTCATGGCCAACTTCTCGTCCAGCAGGACCCCCCAGGGCCTTCTCTGCAGAGCTGCTCTCTATCCAGGCCGCCCCAGCCCATACTGGTGCATGGGGTTGTTCCAGGACAGCTACAGGACTCAAATTTACCTTTTCTGAACTTTATGACATTCCTTTTGGCCCTTGAGAAAGGTCTTGCACACCTGAAAGCTGTTCTGCTTTGCGGACTTTGTTTTAGGTTTGAGCTTTTTCATTGCACCTGCAATCGTGTGTCCAATGACAGACTCCAGCCAGGCCTGCAAACTTGCCTACAGTTATGTCCTGAGATCATAACGGCTATAGCACTAATACTACTGCAGCTGATATGGTACAAATGTAGCTTTGGTGGTTTGCTACATTTTTCCCAAGTTTATAATAGGAACAAACAATAAAGTGTGCATTCAGTCTTTTCCCCTAAAGGTCATTTTTGGATTGAAAATTTGCAAACTGGCTTCCTTGTTACTGAAAAAAAAAATGTCCCTTTATTGATGGGTCTTTAATAAATGTAACAACTTTCACATTTTATTTTTACATTTTATACAGCTATCAGTAATAATAATGTATACTGCAATGGAATATAGGAACTGGTCAACATACTAATTTAGGAATTGTCATATGAGGGTATTCTGACTGAGTAATTTGGGAGCTGGCTTGTTTTGAGGCTAGTATGTGTTTTACATAGGGACCAACACTAAATGCTTTCACAAAATCTGCAAGAAAGGTAACAGGAATAATCTGGTTTCTAATATGTCTTCCTTACAGCTCCACCCTGAAACTCTAAATTCCATTTAGTGTTGACAATTCAACTGGGCAATTTTATTAACAGGATTATGTGTAGACCTCCTTCAATCAGGCAGATTTATTATTGTCAAGAGCGCCCTGTGACACTGGTAATACTTTTTTTTTCCTGCTCAATCTTTTATTCTTTATTCAAATTTGAATTTGCTGTCTTTCAGTGTATCTGGATGTCACTTTAGTCTTATCCTGAGAAGAGAGAAGACAGCAATTATCTGTTTTACACTGTTCATTATTTACACTTTATATTATCTCTTGCATCCCCTCTGATTTAAATGCTTTTTACAAGAAAAATCCTATTCTCTTTGTATATGATTTTTTTCTGTAGTAATCATTCTTGTTGCCACAAGAGCTTTGTTTTTGCAAATGATGCCAGCAGAATCATTTTATGGCATTTTAGTTTTATGCTTAATGGTTGTATATCAAAGTAAATAATCATGTAGGTCTGATGATTGACTGATTACTGGTTTTTGCTGTAAACATGCACACAGGTATCTCTCTTTGTATTTCACCTTGCCAGCACAATTGAGTGCAATTTTCCTTTGGTTAAAAAAATAAAAAGCCATTTGCCTACATTTTTTATTTCTTATCTTTCCTCAGGAAAAAAGAAATTCCCTCCTCCCCTTTATGATTTCCTTGCTGTTTACCAAAGGGACATCAATTAAAAAGATCATGCATTATGAAAAGTCATTTTTGCTTAAAGACTTTAAAATCCATGTTTTTGTGACTCCCTAGTTTCCTATTTTCATATAACCTCTTCCAAATTTGCTAAGCTGATATGAATTGAGATAAATGAGATCATTTGCAGCTTACTCTTTCCTGCCAAATTCAGACCAGTAAGTCTATGTTTTTCCTTGTAAGAGGAATGACATTGTATGTTGGGGTCTCTTTGAGGATAAAATTTCAGAGTTAACTCTCAGTCCGGGCAGCTATTTTGCTTTCCCTGTCTCAGCAGTTTTTATTTTCCTCATTTTCTTTCCACAATTGTCACCACTTAATTCCCCTGTGGCTGTTCTGTCCAATGCATCTGTACTTAAGAAAATACCAGCAGGTTTGATTGCAGCGTCCCATGGCTCTTCACATAATTTCAAAAATATATAGTCGAGAATAGCGCTGCAGGTGCTGTTAGCTAGTGTTTTCTCCAGTTACTACATTGGGCTCACATTTCTTTGTTTATGGGGGATTTGGGAATTCATTTATCTTAAATGACAATCTTGTTGAAATACTGCTTTGACTTATTTTGTGCCAAATAGTAATTTCCTACTTGATCATCTAATTAGACTCACACAGAGGAGAACATTTGTCCTTGTGTGACCTGTGCCTGCCTTCGAAGGATGGAAGAAATTTAGTATTGAAATAAGTAAGTGCCTCATTCTGCAATTTCTGGGCCTTAGTTCCTAACCTAATATGCTTTTTTCTTTTCTTTTCTTTTAAGAAATGAGTATCTTCTATGGCTCAGTTCTGCCCACAGGCCTCTCTGGGAGCATTGCTTCAATAAAAATAGAGCTAAACTTATAAAACACTTTTGAATTTTTGTTATACTTGTTTACTTAAATTTTTTATCTGACTTTTCCAAATTACAGTGGTTTTGAATGGAGTCTGTCTTCTAAAATACCCCCAAGTTTAGTTTTGTAACAGCTTGGTATGATTTTGAAGGGAAAAAAGCTGTTGTACATTAAATTGTCTCTCTGAAACTTGACGAATTTAGATTTCAAGAGCAAGGCTAAGATTACATTAGGAGTTCTGTCAAACTGCTGCTGGTAGTTAGTACTATAGAAAACGGAGCAACTTATTTTCTATTTCAGTTCAAATGGATGAGCACCTCAACTAAGTCACCAGAAAAACCTTCCAAAGCTGGAGGTCATGACTGGTATCTTAACCATCTTAGTCTGAGGAGATGCCCAACCAGTAGAATATACCTAGGAAACTGAGAAACCTTAGTCTAAACCTCAGACTTTAGGGAAACTGGCTGATGAGCACCAACAGATTAACTCTTTTATGTGTTTATGGTGGGATTTTGCTTTGTCCTAAAGATATTTGTCACAGTCTCACGAACTAGAAGGTAGAAGCTAAGAGGGCATGAAGAAGGTATGATATGCCAAAGCTAACTATAGTTGTTGCTTTTTTTGTATGGGCTTAAGCAATCAAGATCAAACTGTCACTGCATATGCAACAAACATGAAAGGTTTAACAGTGTTGTTCCTTTGGGCATCCCCGTCTATGCTGTCTCTGAACTGTGATAAATCTCCTACTGCACAGCTCCCCTAGGCTGGTACATGGCCTCTTGCCTGGTCCCTGGAGGAGGAAAGGAGCGACTTGTGGCAGCGAAGACCACGAGTGGCCACCATGGCCTGGCACCATCACTGCTTGCTGTTGACCAAGGCGGGTCATCCAGTGCTGATTTTGGCTGGATGAACAGACACGGTTTCTCTCCTCTTCACCTCTTTTATTTCCTGCCCCCTTGCTCTACTTGTTTCTGTGTTTTCTGTGAACTGAGCAGCTGCTGGCGGCATTGTCTCTCTTTACCTCTTCCTTTTTTTTCTATGGCTGCCCCCTCTGAGCAGGAACCAGAGCTAGTGGGCTGGAGGTTGCTGTGAGAGCTAATGGGGAGGAGAAGAGAGGCAGCAGTATCGGCAGAGAAATAGCCACCACGTCTCAGATATTACAGAAAACAGGAAACATCCTAGATGATTGTCACAGTTTCTGCATTCTGCTGACTACCATCATCAGAACGTTTCAGTGAGAAATCCCCTTTTCTGTGAAGTGAAATGTAGAGCATTTGCAAAACCATGTAACCTGGCTCTGCAGATGCCCCAGCTCCACGCCACGGTGTGCTGTGTCTCCTGCTCAGACCTCACCGGTGACGTGGTGATCAGTAGGGGAAAAAAATCACCAGCATAAAGAAAATGTAGTGAAATAAATTAATCTGTGGGCCTTAAAAAGGAGAGGATTTTTACTCAGTAGCTGCCAGAAGGGGTTGTGATCTGTCTGATTCTCCTTAATTAGCAGCACTGGATATTTGTATATTTAAATGTACCATGTATATACATGTATATACCATATGTTAATATATATATTTATATATCTTTTAACATCAAGAGCCAAGTTGGAAGAGAAAGAAATCAGAGAACTTCGAGAAGAAAAAAATGTGCCCTTGATGTTGCTTGGAGGAAATGTAGGTGAGACATTGCCATGTAGCAGTGGAGCTGAACAATTTCTGTAGCAGGTGAGAGCTGCTGTGATCCGTGAATATGCATGGTACAGGTCAGAGCAGGAATGAAACCTCTGGCGAAGGGGGGCCCTTGACTCTCTGTATCTGTGTCAGAAGACCTGGTGATAGATTAAAAGTTTCCTGCTTTCCTCTGTATAATAATAATAAAAAAGGCAATAGGAAAAATATATTTATATCTTGCCTTTACAAGGGAAAAGGCACTGACTTATTGCAAGAGAAAGATTTGAACTGGGATCCTGGTTGCATCCACAGTCTTCAAAGTCTCAAACCCAGCTCCTCCGTTTGTAAAAGTTATGGGTCTTATGGAGTAAGAAACACAAAGTGTATGTCCTGAAGCATCGCTAGCCGCAAGACCAGGTATTTTTGTCCTTAAAAACAACATGAAAACAAATTCCTAGAGGCTGGGAAGGAGGACATTGTTACCCTCATGTGCTTTTTTTGAGTGGACTGAATTTTATATAAAACTGCTAATATATTGTCCAGGAGTTACATCTCTCAACAAGGACCCTCTCTGAGTTAAAAAAAAAAAAAATAGCAAATTGTCCAGGCAGGACATCAGTAGAAGCTGGTTGGAAGAACAGGATCAGGATTCTAAAAGGTGTTTTTGTCAGTCTTGTGAAACAACATATGGCCACTTAACAAGATAAGGCAGGGCATGTGTCCATTCTCCTGCTTTGGGACAGGGTTCACCACACCTGAAATATCTCAAACTGATGTTTGTCTAGCCTTTTGCCTGAAAATATTTGGTGATGGATACCATGCCTCAGGGCAGAGGTGGAGCTGTTGTCCACTCGCTGATGGATTTTATCATCCTAAAAGCTGCCACCTGGCAGCACAAGCATCCCGTGCTGGCTTGCTGCAGGATGTATTCTCCGGCCCTTGGACTTCTCCAGGATTCAGAGCTCTACAAACCGTTTAAGCTTGATCTGTCCCTTCCACAGAGGCATTCTAGTTTATCAACTCCACCCCAGTTCATCTTGTCCCATGACATCAAGCTGGCTTTTTAATGAAATAATTTACAAATTTAATTATCTAGGCCTCATATATCAGAGGAATAGATACAAAGGCTGGAGGTAGAAGATTACAAATGAAGTAAAACTCAGTCTTAACAGAGGGATAAGTAAGTCCTTTGTTCCAGTACTGGCCTGGGATATAGACTGCCGTTGTGGGGACACAGTGGGTACTCTGTTTTTCTGTGCTGTGAATTCTGGATTACACCTTGTCTTTCCTTTTAGTGAGTTTGGAGAATGCCTCATATTTCTCCATGTGTGCATATGTGTGTGTGTATATATACATATATATATATATATATGTGAATGTATAAAGTATACACACAGAATCACAGAATGGTTGAGGTTGGAAGGGACCTCTAGAGATCATCTAGTCCAACCCCCCTGCTCCAGCAGGGACAGCCAGAGCACGTGGCACAGGACTGCATCCAAGCGGGTTTTGAAGATCTCCAGAGAAGGAGACTCCACAACCTCTCTGGGCAGCTTGTTCCAGTGCTCTGTCACCCTCACTGTTAAGAAATTTTTCCTTAAGTTCCTGTGGAAAATACATAAGTATACAAATATCTGTGTATGTATGTATGTGCATGTATTTATTATTCTAATATATCTCCTCAGTCTGTTCTCTTGGACACAGTCTTTCAACCTTTCTGCATAGATCTTACGTTTCCAAAAGTGTTATCATCTCTATTGTTTTCTACTGGATATTCTGCATTCTTTTCACTTTTTTATTAAAGCATACTGCATGCTGAAGCTGGACATAGCAATCTCGTCACTGAGATGGAGAAGAATAACTACTTTGTGTATTCTTACATAAGTACGATTTTGAATACATCCCAAAACGCATGAAAGGGCAAGCCTCAATTGTAATTTGTTGTCTCAAATTAGGGTTGCTTGACAATATACTGCAGGATTAATCAAGCTCTCCACATTTTTTATTGTTATACTAATCCTTTTAAGTATTAGGCTTTGCAGGTTTTTTGAATATCATCATGCTTATTTCATACTATGTCTCCAATTTACAATGTATTTTAAGAATTTAATCCTATTATCCCAAATGCTTGCAAGTCCTCATGGCCAGGTGCCATCCGTACATTTTCCAGATGTAATCTGTTCCATCATCTGACCACTTCAAAGTCAACCTGGAGGAGAACTGGATCCATGGTCAATTCTTCAGGATCTTGTGCTAAATGTTCTTCTCATTTATAACAGTAAAGGTCTTATTGCTTCTCACTGCATATGGCCTTTTTGAACAGCACTGAAGCTCCCATATGGCAATCACATTTAGATAAAAGAAACTATCATCTGGATTAATGTCAGACGTCCTCTTAAAGTTAATGTTTCACACAGTGTGGCTACCCGTTCTGATCCCCCAAATCCCATCAAAGCAAAAAATGAGATATGTCTGTCGCGGTTTATTCTTCACAGCTCCAAGCTGTCTGTCCATCACAGTCTCACCCATGGGCTCTGACACTGCTCACAGCACAGTGAGCAGTGTCCTTTAGCTGGTTCATGGTTGGCATCTGCCCCTAAAGTGGCCACGTTATGTTGTTGTCCACTTCCCACCTGCCATGGTGGTATGGCTGAGGAGATAAAAAGGGTCAGCAATGCTGCCTTCCCTGCTTGTAAATTCTTGCATTTTAATTTGTTCTTGGCCGTTACCATGCATAAAAAATAAATCAGTTTATTTTAGTTCCCCAGTTCCTCTTTGTTTATTCAAATAAGGGCTATATTTTTTTCTTTCTCTGGATCGCTTGGGCCTTTGTTATATCCACACATTCTCGCAGATCGTGAAGACCCTTGAGCTTATGGTTCAGATTCTGCTTGGACTCACTTCTTAAGGGTCTTAGGAAGTGCTTTTCTGAGAACAAGATGACAAGAATTCACTTTATCTATTTAATTATTTTTTCTGCATTCTGTCCCACTCCTAGCCTGTGTTTCTATCACCTTATAAAATCATTGCTCTAAGTGGCTGATCACACATAATCTTTTTTATGAAAATGGATGTGAAAAAGAGATGAAATATTTCACCTGTCTCTGTACCATTAGTTATCTGGTTCCTCTGATTTGAATAATTGGCCAGTCTTTTCCTGTGTCCTTTGCATACCTCTATTTTATTTGTAAACCCTTTTCTAGTTTCCGTTTGTGATGCCCTTTTTTACTTGTAAACAGAATCCACCTTCTCTGATTTTATCCCTGTATGCCCTTGCTGCTTCTTTAGTACTGATGCACTCAAATAAAGCAGCAGGTTTTTGCCTGCAGTACTAGAAATAGAGAGTTGCTTCTTGTTACAGTAGGCAAATGTGGGAGTCCAGACCTAAAAACCCATTTCTGCAAGATGTTGAGTTGGAGGTCTTCAGCTCTAATCTGTTCACAGGGTGCACTGAACACCAGGGAATGTGATCTTAAATGCTAGAAAAAATTGAACTGGATCACTTCGAATTTCTTGATTTCCTATAGATACAATGTAGACTTACCATAGATGTACTATAATAAAAATATAAAATACATAAGACAATTTCCTTAATAATCTTTGAAGGCAGGCTAGTACATGTCCAATGGAATAATCTTCAAATTACGCTTGTTCCGAGACCGATATGGAGACACTTGCCCTACAGTAAAGGGCAATAGCCAGGCAGCCTGCTGACAAGACATTGAAAATGTTGACCAAGGACAAGGGAGCAATCCTTTCCCTGGGAAAAGCATCACTCATTCTTTAATATCCTTGCAGAGCAGACAAGGCCTCATTTTTTTTACAATTCCATGTTATCATAATGGCTCTCTCTCATACACTGAGCAGGCACTAACTGAGCTACCCTCTGCCCTCTCCTTTTAGTTACTTCCCAGGTTAATGCATCACATTTCATGCAGGTTCATCTGTGCAGGCCACACTGCTCCTTGCTGGATCCCCATCCTGGTCTCTCTGTGCCTCCAGCTCTGACAATATGAACATCAGCCTCAAAGCAAAAAGTCCCTCTGCCTATCAGACAGCTCTGCAATTTACATTTAGATTTATTTCATTTCTCAGACTGTGCAAGTTACAGAGCTGGGAACATTTTGGCCTGCAAAACCTTTTTCAAAGAGCTGAAGCCATGTTCTCACCCTCTTTTCAAACCACCAGACACCAGGTGCTGACCCAGTCCCATTAACCAATTACTCACATGTCGCACAATTAATCTTTCATTGCGATTCGATCAAGTTCATTCCTATCTCCATATTATTCTTTGCAATCCTACTGCATAAAAACGTGCACATTTTTGTCACTGTTCATTTTGCTGCGATCTGCACTGCTTCAGGCTGGGAAATGAAGTGACTGTAAATGTAATTTATAGAATCATTGGCTGTACAGAAACTCTTTTCAGGCTGACCTGATATGACAGGTTGTAATCAGTTCTTTTGAACCATTCTGGTTTGTCAAGTAGACAGGCTTCTTCCTTTAAACATCCAAAATAAAAGATTTGTCTGAGAAGGATTAGGTGGTGTTCGGGGCTCTATTGCTATCTTGTCTTTAGTGTCTATTGTTTCACACAAGCCCTTGTTCTTGCAGCCCTCTCTTTATACTGCTCTTTGGGAAGAAAAGGAAGGGGATCCTGGCAGGAAAAAAAAGGTATCGAAGTTGAAATCTCCACCCTTGCACTTCAGGAGTTTGAGCTGAACCAAGTCAAAGTCTTGGCTGCAGTGGGAGTGAAGGAGGCTGTCCCTCCTGAGGGACATAAACCTCTTCTTCCGCCTTTCCACCCTACATGCAATGGACAGGGCATTGGGTTTTATCAGGCCTGTGCAGTGCAGGGCACTCCAACATCCTGCTCGGGATCCAGGAGAGCACTAGCCCATGTGGACCACACATTTTGGTACTGTTTCAGCCTCGGATTTTGAAGTCCTTCCTCCCAGGCCATGTTTTCCGTCTCTCTGATTATTCTCCTTGCTCTGCTCAGGATTTCTGTGTGTATATCATGCATTTATCACAATGCAGTGCCCCAAAACTAAGCACAGCTCTCCAGTTGCTGTTTTACTATGCTTGAATAAAACAGCAGGATTACTTTAAAGATGTGTCATGATGAACAAGTATCTGTAAGTCCCAGTGCCTTTTCTCACAACAGAGCACTCCTGTTCACTTGTGCTCACTTTAGTCTGAAAAAAAATCTATTTTTTTTCTATGTAGTTGCTGCTTAAAATTGTATCTTGTCTATATTTGTGCAAAAAAAAAAAAAAAATACATGCCCACTACAGAGTACATGTTGTTCTAATCAGCTTTTTAACTATTTGGAATTGTATTCATGTAGTCTATGTTAGCTAATTTTCTTCTGAGAAAATGATCCTGTGCCACGTGCTCTAGGTGTCCCTGCTTGAGCAGTGCGGTTGGACTAGATGATCTCCAGAGATCCCTTCCAATCTCAACCGTTCTGTGGTTCTGTGATTCTGTGATGTCAAGGTACAGGACATTTTTAGTCAATACTCTATTGCTTCTCCTTTTTTGTGTCAGGCACTGTGTTAGCTCTTTCCTGGTCTTTTTTGTAGGAGCTCTCAGGAGCCCTCAAGAGTTCTCAGAGATGATTGCTGATGTTTCATTAGCTGGAATTGAAAATGTTCAACTTCTTTATGTATTTAAAGGTCTCCAGCTCATATTTCCCTGTTCAAAATGGAGGTCTTGTCCCTTTCTCACTCACACAAACTGTGACAGACATTTTAGAACAGTAGCTCTTTTCATACAGCATGCAAAAATATGTATATAAATAAGGAGCTTTCTTGAAGTTACCTGTTGGTATTTTTCCTTCTCTATTGAATATCAGACCAACACTGCTCTCAACATTTGTGTTACCACCAGTGTTGTTACAAACTGGTTTCTTGCTCCCCTCTATGTTCTTTGCAAGCTGAACATGTGTTACGTTGCTTAATTGCTTGCTTCCCTCTTTCGCCTTCGGTGCTGGTTTTCTTCCTGTGCTTAGAGGTAGGACTTAGATTTGTCTCCTTGTGAGATCTCTGCTGCTCTCAAATCCAACTTATTCATAACAATATCTGGCAACATATATTACCTTTTTTCTCTACAAATTTGTACTTATCCCCATGGGTTGCTTTTGTTTTGCTTTGTTAGGGTTTTTATTTTTTAAAAGTAATACCATCTTTCTTCAACTCTTTTTCTTTTTCTCCTTTGGATCATATTCCCAGGTGTTTTTATCTATCAAATCTCTGAATTTATTGAAGTTTCCCTTCCAGAACTCTATTTTAGTAGTAGCAGTAGTAGTAGCAGTAGTATTTTACTAGCATGCATTACTCACGTAGTTTTGTTATGCCAATTAAATTATAAACCTGAGCATGTGTTAAGAATTAGATCTTTTTGTGTTTACATGCATTAGTATTAGTATTAGTACATGCATTAGTATTAGTAAGTGATTTATTCTGAGGACTGAGTTACTCAGTCCTCCTTCATATTTGTCTGTTGACCAGATCATGGACCTCCAATCTCCCATCACCTTTCTGGGCAGCCTGTTTATACTGTTCCTGTTTTTCTTTAGCTACCCGCGCTATCCTTTTCATTAAATGCAACTAGAGCAATAAAGTGGATTTAATCCTTTCCCAGCAGCTCACTGAACAACAGCCCACGGATGAGAAAGCCAATACTCCAGTGCCACCTCCATTACCTTCTCCATTTAACTGAAACCTGACTCTTTCTAGGGAGAATTGGCACGTGTGAGGTTTCCATTCAAGCCATAGTTCCTTGTAGTCACTTTTGGCCTAGAAGGGTCATTCTTGTCAGTGTAAATACCATATGTGTGAGCAGCATAGGGTCGCAGTTGGTGCTGACTCTCCCAGGATGTCATGTCTGGTTGACAGATCTGCTCCTCTTTTGCCCTTGGGAAAGGGTAAGCAATCACCAGCACAGCTCTTTTGCTTCTTTCTGGAAATGATGATGAATTACAGAGCCTTTAGAGTGTGCGATGCTTCCTAAGTTGCCTTGGAGGTTGGAGCTGTACCTACAACACAAGAACTAGGGCTCGTCACGTGGAGGGAGCGAGAGTCGGGTTGAAAACAAACAAAAGGAGATGCAAAGTTGGGTAAACGAGCAAAGCACTTTGTCAGAAGGCATTTTGGAAGAGAGCAGTTTACGTGGCTGTATAAATACCAGGAAGAGAGATCAGCTGGGTGCTGAGCTTGTTTACAAGCCCAGGGAGCAGACATGGGTTGTTCTTGTTGATAAATTCCCTTCAACTGCACTCCAGCTGTCTCCGGAGAATCCCATGTTCTTAGTGAGCTGCTGCAACAAAGGTTTCCCTGGATCCAGCGGTACAAACATCTTTACTTTGGAATAAAATCCCACTACTTTTCATCTTGATGCTGTGTGTGTGCAGCCACCTTGGAGGACTGTGCACTTTACATGCCCTTCATTTAAAAAAAAAAAAAAAAAAAGTAGGTATCTACACTAGGGCTTTTGCTAGCTAATAACAGCCGTGCCTTTCAGAAGTCCCCTGCACAAAAGCGACGCTCCTGGGCAATGCAACGTTTGACAGTCCCTCCTTTGGCTCCTGTGAGACCGTGCAAAACTGCCGTGGAGCCAGAGGCTTTTTGTGTCTTGTTGCACCTATGATCTATGAAGCATCTCGGAGCTCTGTGCCAGGGGATTACACAGTTCTGCAGGTAGCTGTAATTAGGTGCGATGGAGGTGGAAGCGGGAGGTCAGCATTCTGGGATGTCCTTGTTTTTGTGAACTTAAGCATTTTTTCTTCTGTTATTCTCAGAGGGTTTTCTTAGATAGTGCCTGTGGAAGATACCAAAGCAAGTCCTTTGCTATGTTAAACCTAAATCGTACTTTCTTTTTATTTATATAAAGAACTTAACAGCTGTATTATAAACCTTCAAGGTGAAGTTCAAGCAGTTTGTTCTTGTCATCAAAAGCCTGAGGTAAAAATATACTCTCTTATTGTACATTTTATTTGTACTATTTTTAAAAGAGAATTTTCTTAGGGGTAGAATATGAGATAGCACACAATTTTTATATGTGACTGCATGCAGCTGTAAAGCTGGGGCAGTTGCAGAAGGTGCTTATTTTGAATATAAACCAAGCCACAAAATATTGTTGTGCAGGACGATGCAAGGCAAATAACCGTGTGCAGGAGAAAGAGGTAAAGAAAGATGCTAGGTCTTCACCCTGTGATTTTTTCAGAGTTTATATCTCAGTCTTCTTAAGCCTGCAGTTGCTGTTGCTTTTTTGATGGATTGTTTTAATTGGATAGTTGTATTGCCTTGGGCTTAAAGAGTAACTTTGGTGGCCAGGTGAAGGTGACTATATAAGTTCAAGGAGTAAACTGAGTGGAGAATCCCTGAGACAAGAGATTCCCTGCAGGGCTAAGCATCGGATCAAAATGGCAGTAATGCTGAATCATGGTTAGGGCTCCAGCCCTTGGGTTGTATAAACAGCATGTGGTCAACAGCAAGGTGGAAAGAAGGGCCCTGGGGAAGGGAATAATCCAAGGTATTTTTTATGTTATGGGAAAAAAAGTATCACCCGTCACACAGAGAACTTTGTGGCAAGAGGATTCAGTTCACCTGCTCCTTTTGAGGGCTGCAGAGACTGCTGCTGTTTTAAATCCAGCAGGAAAGTACAAAGCAAGGGAGGTTCATGACATGCTGCTGAGCAGGGGGCTCCTTCTTCCCTTTTTTCTCAATGGAGGCAGCATGCTGGCTTCTGTTATCATTTGCAAATGCCCAGGGTCATCTTTGCACATCTGAGCTGGCCACCTCAGGCCCCCTTTCTAGTCAGCGCAGGGAAACAGGCCTCGCTACAGGTTGATCTCTCTCTTCCCAGCATCTGCAGTCAAAAGAGTTTTGTATTGGAAGAAAGCCAACATACATGATAAATGAAAGCCAAATGAATGCTAATCTCCATTGGAGATGTTTACTGCAGAAACATCTCAGGTTAGGTGAGCTGGATCCCACACAAGGGATCGTGTATTTTTCCAGGCAAAACAAAAACAAAAACAAAAACAAAAAAGGATTTTCCTTTTACTCTTGTTATCAGCAAGAGGCATTCGTACAAGCTGCATTTTTCACTGTGTTATAGCTGGGATCGTGTGCAGGGACCCAGGACTGCAGCAGCGCTGCCCCCCGGCAGCCCTCACCGCTGCTGACAAGGAGCATCTCCTGCCGTGCACGACATCTCCCAGGGAGGCATCGCGGGGTGTCATATCACAGGCTTCTGGGCCTCGCTTTTATATAATTAACTGCTTTGCCACCTGAAATGTTGTAATTAAGCTTTCATGTGTAAAGCAGGAGCATATGCCACTGTCAAACGAATGTGAATGAGACAAGTCAGGCATTTCATGTTAATTTAACTTTACCGTGATTAACTTTCTTCCACTTGTTAGAGGTGACCACAGGCACAATCCACTGGTGGGGCCTACCGCAGGCAAACAAACCTGACCAATGTCTTGGTGAGGTTTGTGCTGCACCTAACCTACCCAGACAAAACCACGAAAAACTGCCAGGGCCAGGTGATAAGTCTGGTATAATTCACTGGAAAGACCATGTATTCTGGGTGCATTTATACCCGCAAAAAATAGCCCTGGCACCCTGCATCATGCTATGCTGCACTGTAGCGCTCTGACCAAGTCAAGTTTTAGTGAGGATGACAATAAAACTTCCACTTTTGAGCATTTGAGTTGGCCCATTTCTTTGCCCCTTTGCTAGTGGATTGGTTCACTCACTAGCCAGAATTTTGCCATGTTGTTTTTTCTGTTGTGTGGTTTGAATAGCTGTGGCTCCTTTAACAAAAATGAGAACTGCATGTAAGGCCCAGCCTCACTTTTGCTTGGGAGCCTTTCTAATTTTTTTTTTTTCCCTTGAGGAACCAGTGTTATGGCAACACAGGAGTATAATGCAAATCCTGATTGTAGGATCTTTAGTGCTGGTTAAAACACTAGGCAGAAAGATTTCAGCTTGCCTATTCAGCATTGTATTTGTGGAGCCGGTGAATAGAAAATAATAATTATACGTACAGGCGGCGCAGATTGGAGCTGGAAGCAACGAGGCACTAACTCCCTGCGATCCCACCAGTACGGCTGCCTCCAGGCTAGAGCCGTGCTCCCGTTTAGGGGCTGCCACCAGCAGCCACTGAAGTCAACAAGAGCCTTTGATTTCCTCCCAGTGGGTGCTGCATCGGATTGCTGTAGCCTCCTTTTGAAGCCCAAGAACAAGGGGCTGAAAGGCAAGTTTAGCGAGATAACGCCGTACAGATGACATAATATTGCTTAAAGAGGTGTCATTCCCTTTGGAGGAACGCTAAATCTGCAGGCGATTGAGAGTTCAGTGCCCTGCAATTGCGACGCGATGTTACGGTTTCAGCAAGGACAAAGCTGGATTTCTAGGCTACCACTTGATGTCCAGCATGAGACGTACTTGCAAAAGGAGCCATGTTTAGAAAACTTGACAGTCATTTATAAGTAAAAGTGTAGCAATTAACAATGTAGCTTGCACACAGGGCAGTTGCAGTTGAAAAGGTATGGTGCACTACCTGGGTGCTTTACAGGAGTATTAGATGCATCGGTCGAGTATCGATTGCAAATACAGACAATTTTTATTTTGTACTGGTGCCCTATGCAATATTGCAATCCTTCGGCAAAAAATTGTCCCAGAGGCAGGTGGAGGGGATAGAGGAATTGGTTGGTTGGAGCACTGCCTGCTCCTCTGTCAAGGCCACTCAGGCAGAGGTCGGGCTGTCCTGCCAGGAAATTGCCTAAGAGGATTTTATTTTACTTTTGTCAGCACATTGGAGAGTATTTTACTCAAGTCACCTTTGTATATTTTATTCATTAGGGCATGATCCTGAAAGGCTCTAGTAACCCCGTGCTCTGCATGATTTTGTGCGGTTTGAGGATGATGAGTACTTACCAGGATATACGGAGGACCTCATAGGTATAGGCCCTTATTAGGCCGTCTATCAAAATTGTTCATATATTGGCCTTGTGCTCTGATCTGAAAAATGGGACGGGTTCGTTCTTTGGGACGAGGTGCTGAAACAGTGCTGACCAAGCATGGTGGTGTGGCACGAACACTGAATCTTCTAACTCTGTTTTAATATAGATTTCTGTATTTAGCTGTACAGAAAGTGGGAAAGGGAAGCAATGATCCTGTGCAGCCTTTCCCAGGAAGAGTCTAATTTGTTCTTGCCTGCTGATTTTGATGCTCTATCCAGGCGCTATTGAATTTAAACTGTTTATTAGTTTTGCGGAAAGATTTACTGTGGTGCAGTCCTTGCGAGAAAAATAAAAACTTTTCATCCTTCTTTGGGGATTTGGTAATCAAGGAGAAGAAAATCTTATTTGAGAGCTGAAGTTAATGAGTGATCGTAGTTCCTTGCGGGCCAAGTCGCTCCGCAAGGGAGCACAAGGAGCAGGGAGGATTAGGCTCCTGCTCCCACTCAGATGGAGTTGTCAGCAGTAAATCCTGCAGGGTGGAACCTGTTACACCCCACGTGGAAAAAAATCTTTTAGCACTTCGGTTATTATTCCTCCCAATTCACCACAGCGTTGGTTGATTCAAGGATAATTCTGGAGACGGGATTTTAGTTATCTTCCAGGGATGCTGCATGGCAAGGTGCCACCAGCTACGCAGTGAGATCACCTTTTCTTTCCATCTAAGCATTTTTAATGCAGTGTCTAGGCACCTTGGAGATAAATTTGGCACAATCAATTGCATGTGTAAAGGGCTGGAAAGCTCTCAACCCATTTTTCCTTGCAGTCCCCTCCCTGTGGCTCTTCTGCCTCAGGGGCAGCCTTCACAGGGGAAACGCTGATGGGGACTCAGATTCATTGGCAAAAGGTCCTCTCCAAAAAGGATGGGTCTTGTATTACACTGTGCAGATGACTTCACTG
Source organism: Tinamus guttatus (assembly GCF_059628265.1). NCBI lineage: Eukaryota > Metazoa > Chordata > Aves > Tinamiformes > Tinamidae > Tinamus > Tinamus guttatus. The sequence goes on from NW_028289078.1 coordinate 670,299, forward strand.
TTTTTCTTTCCCATCCATTAGCAGACGTTACATTTTGTTAGTAAAAAAAATCCGATCAACAGACTGCATAATTGCCATTTTTTGTCGTACTCAATGTTGCACTGCATGTTTTCAACTGTGCACAACAATCTTCAAATTAACATGCTGTGAATTAAGCAATGGGTTTTACAGAGGCCATTTTTTATTAACTGTTATAGATGGTGAGGTTTATATGGTTTGGACTGGTTTTCAATTAGCATTTGAATAACACAAAGAGAAGAAACTTAAATGAAAATAAAAGCTCTTTCTGAACATCTCTTGCATGGAGTCATCAGAGCTGGAGAGCTGACATATTACTTAAGATTTTTTATCATCAGTAAGCAGCTACTTTGCTGTCATTTGGACATCTTAAGATTTTAGAAGACATAAATATAAGTTTCTATATATTTATATATATGTATAGACATACTTAATTTTTGTCTGTAGAGCTGTTCTTTTCTGATGATCCCATGATTTGGCACCAAATGTTGCCCTGTATATCTGTCCTTCTCCTATCAGGACATACCTTCTTGTGCACAGCTTCCTCTCTGTCAGCCACTGCAGGCACCAAGAGCAGCTTTTTCCAGCAGGACAGCAAGGAGATATTATCATTGCATGGACTCATCTCAGATTACTTGTCTCCTTCCTGCATGTGTCAAAGTGAATGGGAGCAGGACTGGCCCTTGCATTTAAGAAAGAAATATCCTTAGGTTTTTATGGGCATTCATATCTGTCTTTGTCAGATTCTTCCTTCCCTTTACTCATGCGAGCGCTTTGAGAGCGAACAGCCAGCAGCATTGCCATTCAGAGGATACTCTGATATATGTCTTCTAGTAGACAGGACACCTGTGGCCATGCCAACCCGGGTTCACCTACCATCATTTCCTTCATGACCTTTACAGGTGTCAGACGAGACATTTTTTTTTTTCCCCAGTTGCCTCACTCTGCACTAGATGCAATTTTAGGTCCAACAAGTGAAATAAGGCAGCCCATTAATCAACTCTGCCTCCCAGTCTTCTCGTTTCTATCTTCCTGTAGTTTATTTTGCTGCATAATGTAACCCAGATTTAAAAACAGGGGTATATTACCCTGTCAGAACACATCCTGCTCTGACATTAACAACGGGACAAGCTCAGCTAGATGAAGGGAAGAGTTTTGTTTTGGTGGAACGAGACATCCTACCTGGCTCTAGTGGGATTGCACTGTGTGTCATGCAGGAGGATGCTGCACGAAAGACATCTGTGCTCCATGCATCTATCTTCTGGGGGATGTTGCCAGCAAATATATCCATTAGTTACTCTTCAGTGTAAAGCACTGCATGGATCACAGAAAGGAAAAGCCACATCAGCAAAGGAAATAAATATATATGCAGAAGGGCTTAAAATGAGCTTGGTAACATAAGGAGCTTAATGGCTATCTTTGTCATTGAGAAGGAGGAAAAAACTGCAATGGGACCAACTCTTGCTAATTTTTTGCTGTTGTTAGAATTGCTGGAATGTTTTATTGGCAAAATTTTACGATAATATTTATGCCTAGATGCTTAATATTAAGCTTTAGGTAAACACACAGTAGTGCGATGTAGAAAGTGCATTTGGGGAGTAAGAAAATGTGTTTGCTTTACATGCCAAAATAATTTAATTCAGATTGATTAATCCATGGCATGCTTAATTTAATAGCAGATGGTCATTTTAGAATTTCTCAGATTTGGGAATCTTGGCATGAAATGAGACTCAAAGCTGGTAAAATCTGCAGCTCTAATAGCTTTTATTTCATAAACTGCACAGGACTGAATTATAAGTGAAGATATTTTTCTACTCTCGTCTAAAACCCACACATCCTATACATTTTTTTTAAAAAAAGTGGTTTTACTGTGCGGTATTTTGTTCGTAACAATCCATTCATGTAATTTTCCCTGAGCTTTTTTATTTGACCCTGCTTGCTTATTATGTTTTAGGTAGCATAGTTGTGGGTTTTATTGACCCTTGCTTGTTGCCCATTTGTTTTATAGTCGCAAAGTATTGCAATGCTTAGCAAGATTACCTTAAACCATTGCAATTTAGTCCCGTTTGCTAGAAGGGGATGTGGAGAAAGGGCTAGCAGCAGGTGCCTTCTTTTTCAGGTTTTCCACAAAACGTGAAGGGCTGGAGGAGCTCAGACCACCCAGCACTGACTCCTTCAGCTTGGGAGAGCAGGGCTTTGGCTGGGCCTGGGTGAAACTGAGGCACATGCAGTGGCTGTAGAGTGAAGCAAGGATTTTTTTTGTGTGTGTTGGAGGAAAGGGGCTTAAAACAACTCTATGTGAGATCTTCTTTTTTTTTTTAAAGTGTGGCCTGACACCACTAAGTGTTGCCCAAAAGTAATTTGACTCCTTTCAGGCTGCTGGTCCCTGCTCCATCCGTGGAGCTCCTTGTTCGGAAGACGGTCCCATCTCAGGGCACGCGTTGCCTCCGGGTGCTCCGGTGCTGTTCTGCTCCGACGCTGCTTCCATCGTTTTCCCCGCCCGATTCCCATGGCCTAGTACATCACCTACGGTCCATAAGGCGGATGTCAAGCCTGGTTGCGCGCAGCTTGGGGAGACTGATAGCAAACATAAATAGCTTGATAAGGTCAAAACATTACAATTTGGGACACAGGAATTTAGACCACGATCATGAATAATATGGTATACATAAAATAAAAATTGATGTAGTCATCAAAGTTCTTTTACTGAGTGAAATGAAAAGTCATCCAAAATGAATGTGAAGAATCAAAAAGACGTGTGAGACCTTTACAGCTGTGCTGAGAAGAAAAGCTGTTGGTATTTGTGCCTCCTGTGTGCTGCTCAAGTAAAGGACAAGCAGTGCAATGCATCTTATAATATTATCTTATATAAAATGCTTTTATTTGAGCAGCCATGTTGGAAGAAAGCAGAAAGCTTTATATAGGGATTTAATTTTCAAATAGGTTTTTACTGTATGTGAAACCTTCCTCAATATCTAGCACACACAGTATATGGTTCAGTCCTACAGTTCAAGCAATAGACTTGATCCTCAGTAAAAATGTCTTACTAAACCGAACTAGCAGACTGCATTAAAAGTGTTCCCTAATACTTAAAAACTAGAGTAAAACTAGAATCCCAAACAATTTATTCAATGTAATTTAGAAACTGAGATATATACTAAACAAAAGCATAAATACATAGAAATAGGATGCAGACATAAAATTTTCAGATTTATTTTTACCTATACTTAAAGGCAATGGAAGTATTTTTCCCACTATAAATGTCCTGTGCATTCTGCATTTGTTTTCTTTCTTTCTTTCTTATAAGGTAAGTTACAGAACAATGAAATGTAGAAAGAAAACCTGCTGCGTACTTCAACTGGACAACTCTGAATCAGGTAAATTATGATTGTTCAAAGAAATAGCAAAGGGGAAAACAATTATATGTTGTATCTGAATGGGTTCTAACAAGTTGTATAGCCCTTTTATTATTATTATTATTATTATTATTATTATAGTTACTCAAAGGAAACCAAGAATTAATTTGATAGCTGCTTGAAAAGGCTATTTCAGAAATACAATGTCTAAGTGGGACTAAAAGCTCTGGAATACACTTCTAAAAGCGTCTCATAGTGTAAAAAAAAAAGGTGATTAAAATCTATAATTTTAAGTATAAATACTTATTTAAAAATAGAAGATGCTAGGCTGCTAGAAGCTCTCTGCTCATTTAAAATTCCAGGACAGTTTTGCAAATTTCATTTTCCTGAATAACTACAGGGTAGTGTCCTGAAAAGTCAGTTTTCTATTGTGATAGCCATACTATTGACTAATGGCCACTAATTCAAATGAAGAGACTTACTGCATTCGGAACAATGAACTTGCTCTTCCACACTCACTTAATAGGTCACTGCTTTAATACAGTTCTCCACTCCCAACCCTTTTGTTTTTAGCACCTGTTCAGCAATTGAAGACATCCAGTAGGTGGTGAACATTTTTTTTCTCCTTCAGCATACATTTTCTTTGTGTTTGAAGCACTATTTTAGTCAAACAATGCACTTTGCAGATTGTAATTTGACTGTATCCTGTCAACGGGGGTGCTAAGTCTTGACGATTGTGGTGTACGGGAGTTTGGTGGAGCTTTAATAATAGTTGTGTTTCATGCAAATATTGAATACAATTTACTGAGTAATTGCACAGGAAATTGTCAATTCCAGCATGACTCATACTCTTCTAGATTATGTGGACCAGCTCTTGCTACTCACCCATTAAAGCTGCATTAAACCCCAATTCTGTGCTATTTTGAGGTACCAAAGGCAGCATTGTATGACAGCTTTTCCCACTGCTTGCAAGCAAGGCTGAAGAGATGTCCATCTGATAGGATTTCTCTGCATCTTTCCATATCTGATTTCAGTTCATAGCTTCCTTTTTTTTAAATCAAAGGAAGAAGTGTAATTAGAGAGTTACAACAGTCCCAGAAACACGAGATTGATTCCCATGATGGCTGAAAAACACCCCATGCAGTGTTTATAAACAGGCCCAGTTTCAGAGTTCTAATTAACTTTATTAATGTTTAGTGCAGGAAGTAAGAAGGCAACTTAAACAAGGATATAAAAAGCACTGAAGCATTGAAACTCTGGTTTCATGTAACTGCCTCTTATTGAAAGACATATTTTTCAGGATTTTGTAAAGAAAAATAGAGTAATTCGGAAGAAAGATATTAGATAACTAATACACTCTTATTATAAGGAAGCTTTAAATAATGAGCAAAGATACTAATAGTAGCTTCCTACTTGGTAACATAGGTAGCAATTCTTTATGATGTGCAATTAATAAATATGATAGCAAACGTTACAGTGTACAATGACAGTGCGATAAAAGAGATGCAATTATGTGTAAGATTCCTATTGTGCCAGCAAATAAGACTTTACAGGCTACTGGAAAATGAGGTTGTGAAAAACCAATTGCAGAAATCCTTTCCCTATGTTCCTTTTACAGAAACATATCAATTCATATGTGAAAAGTTAAAAAATCACTTTGGTAAATAACCTGAAGGAAGATTTTTCTCTTGCAATGGACACAATAGTAAAGCATTGCATTCACTGAAACTGTATATATTATTTTGATATAATCACCATATCTAAGCTTAACAGCAAGGATATATTGATCATACATAAAGTATATTCTTTGCATAGATTTCCTGTTTATTGCCCATAGATTTCCATTTTGTGGGTGCAGGTACAATTCAGCAAGCTTTGGTGCTCTTCAGTGAACGCAAACTGGAGCATAGCTGAGAAATTCATATGATGCACATTTCCCATCATTATAACTGCAAGGAATGCTGTAATAATACTTTTTAGGTGCTAAAATTACTTAAGCATAAAAATTGCAGTAAAAAATATAAGAATACTTTTCCCATTATTTATTAACCCTGATTCCCAGGCATAATGATTTAACAATATTTATAAGGTATTTTACTTTTATTCTGAGAAGCTCTCAAAACACTGTGGTCAGTAGTGTGTCCACTAAAAGGATTGTGCCTTGAAATAATTTAGTATCTGTTTCTTCTATTTTTTTTTGCACTCTCACCAGGTAAAAACATATAAAAACCTGCTTACAGTTAAGCAAGACTACAGTATTACTTTATACAGTTTAGGGGTGGAGTATTCAAATATTAGGAATTCAAAAATATGTAATGTCAGTAATGGAAAATCAGCGTATTTTTACAAGATGTAAGCTAACATAGTGTGTTTTGATATAATCCTTTATGTGATTAGCCTACAGTGCTCGCAGTCTTGCCAAAAGAGCTTCTACTTCTGGAATGGCTTCTCCCTTAGAAGGCGACCCAATACGCTCTGTTTTCTTTTCTTTGTTGCCTTCTCCATTACAGGCTTCCTTTCTCCCAGCAACTTTGCTCCACGGTGTAGAAGAATTTGTTTCTATGTCATAAGAAATCTCTTTGGTGACTGGGCTTCTCGTCGAGTTTAAACTGATACTGTGGTGTGAACATGACTTCTCCGGTTGTGCTTTCTGGTTCTCTGTGGAAGATAAAATAAAATAAAGATTATTCACAATCAAGAAATACTGAAATTGAGTATTTTAATGGGGAAAAAAACACATCTTGATCAGACAAAATTTTACATGCAGATGGAGGAATGATTGCCAGAGAGGAATATATTACTATCACTTCAGAAGTAATGGGCTTGACCCATTGGAAATGATACAGAGTTTACATGCCTTCATTAAATTAGCATCCATTTCCCATAAAACTGGGGATAGATGCTGCCAAAATCTTCATTTCGCACTGCAGTCAAAGAGAAAACAGAGCCCTCAGCATTTTGCGGTGGCTTCCAAAATTGTATCTAGATAATTATGTTTCCTATATATTTTGTAATTGACCTAATTTTAAAATTCATAAAAAATCTATTTCAATTTAATTATCCATGGAGATCATTCTTCTTTCCTTTATGAATCTTTTAGGTGGCTAAATAATTTTAGAAGTTTGCAAAGATGTCGCTACTTTTTGCTAAACACTGCAGCTCTTCCCTGTCACAGGTTAAGATTCAGGAGCTTTCCTGGATTGACATACAGTAACGGATATTTTTTTCCCCTTAAATCAAGTGACTGTTCTCTATACCAGCATCTGAGTGATCCTTCTCATAGATCTCACACTTCTCAGGAAGAGGCATACTCAATATTCATGTAACCTTGGACAAGGCTTGAAAATGGCTTCAACAAACTTGACATGACATTTAAAGTTTTTTGGTTATTCGTTGAAAGATGTTCCATCATCCCAATAGTAATGACTTTGGAGCACAGGCAGTCACTCATGACAGTGTGTTTTATGTGAGTGCTGAAAATTCCTACCGAAAACAGCTTGTACATTAAAAGGCAGCTGCTGAAGATATTTACTGCACTGTCATTCCCTGACCAGGGGCTCACAGTGATGGATGAGGATTTTATACACTTTCTTGGACAATCTCAGCAAATTTTAGAAGTATGATCACCTTTCGGCAATCGGAGGGAAATAAATATCTTCTTTCCATCATCTTCTGAATCAGATAAACAATTCCTAATTAAAATCTGGGAAGAGCTGAATTTTTTACTTAGCTGATAAAGGTAATTTCTATTTTATACCTCGGAAAATAACTTGACACTGAAGATGAAGCAGCATACATTTCATTTTTTCCTGAATAAGGCCAAAGATCGATGATGAACGCATCGTTATAATTACACAAAATCAACCCATCATACCTAATTAAAATAACTGTGGTATAGACATTCTTATATACATTAGTCAATTTCAAATGTTTGTATTTATTGGGTCTGAACACATATTTGTAACCTGATATAAAACATACTACCCGTATCAATATACAAAACACTAGATGCTCCCTAGGCCTTTTTATTTTTAATTAGTTGAAGACAAGGTAGGGTTAGTCAGAAAAATACTCGGTCCCTTGAAAGGCAGTATATTTTTTAGCATAAAAACATCTATAATCAGGGTTAAGTATAGATGGTGAACTTGAAAAAAAAGGCAAAGAAAATTAGGTACTGACACATACTTTTCAGAATCAGTTCCTCAGTATACCAATATCCAAATTCTACCTACTTTGCAGTTCAAAGGAGTCTTTATCCCAAAACAGGCATAAGGATTAAGTATGATGAACTAGGCTGAATAACAGATGCAGTGCACATTTATGCCTCAACGTAAAATCCAGCAGTATGTTCCTCAGTTTCTCACATTTCACAGGGCCAGAGTTAGATGTCTTAGAGTAAGATTTAGAACAGCAAATCTAAGACCAACTTCAAAGGAAGCTACTAAGAAATAGTAAACGTTGAGATTGATTTAAAATCTTGTCCCTTAGTAACTGATTTAGCATTACAGAGATATGTATCCCATGACTTTTGATCCACAACCTGGATTCCTGTTCGAAGGCAGTAACTGAGTAAAGTTGAGTTGAGCTTTCTCTTTTTATGCCCCTTAAAACTACAGCACTGGTATGACCATGGTGTCGGTAGTCATGACTTTCTAGGTTAGCCTAATGTATAGACAATTCAGTTCAAAACTAAAGTGCTCTCCTTTTATCTGAAGGTCATCTGGCAGCAATCAGAGTGGGTGGGAATGTGCTTTAATCACCAGCAGCTTAGAATCATAGAATCATAGAATGCTTAAGGTTGGAAGGGACCTCTAGAGGTCATCTAGTCCAAGCCCCCAGCACACGCAGGGTCACCTAGAGCACGTGGCAAAGGACTGCGTCCAAGCGGGTTTTGAAGATGTCCAGAGAAGGAGACTCCACAACCTCTCTGGGCAGCCTGTTCCAGTGCTCTGTCACCCTCACTGTTAAGAAATTTTTCCTTAAGTTCCTGTGAAACTTTTGGTGTTTCAGTTTGTGGCCATTACCTCTAGTTCTGTCGGTGGCCACCAGTGAAAAGAGGCCAGCACCATCCTCCTCACTGCCTCCTTTGAGGTACTTATAGACACTGATCAGGTCCCCTCTCAGCCTTCTCTTCTCCAGGCTGAACAGGCCCAGCTCCCTCAGCCTCTCCTCACAGCGCAGATGTTCCAGGCCCCTGATCATCCTTGTAGCCCTGCGCTGGACTCTCTCCAGCAGCTCCACATCCTTCTTGTACTGTGGGGCCCAGAACTGGACACAATACTCCAGATGCGGCCTCACCAGGGCTGAGTAGAGGGGCAGGATCACCTCCCTCGACCTGCTAGAGATGCTCTTCTTAATGCAGCCCAGGATCCCATTGGCCTTCTTGGCCACGAGGGCACACTGCTGCCTCATGGTCAACTTGTCATCCACCATGACACCAAGCTCCCTTTCTGCAGAGCTGCTCTCCAGAAGGTCTGTCCCCAGCCTGTACTGGTGTCTAGGGTTATTCCTCCCCAGGTGCAGAACCTTGCACTTGGCCTTGTTGAATTGCACGAGGTTTCTCACCGCCCAATTGTCCAGTCTGTCCAGGTCCCTCTGGATGGCAGCACAGCCCTCAGGGGTATCGGCTACTCCTCCCAGTTTGGTATCATCATCAAACTTGCTGAGGGAGCACTCTGTGCCTTCATCCAGGTCATTGATGAATAAATTGAACAGGACTGGACTCAGGACTGACCCCTGGGGGACCCCGCTAGCTACAGGCCTCCAACTAGACTCGGCACTGCTGATCACCACCCTCTGAGCTATGCCATCCAGCCAGTTCCTAATCCACCTCATTGAGCACTCCTCTATCTCACACTTCTGGAGCTTGCTCAGGAGGATGTTGTGAGGGACGGTGTCAAAAGCTTTGTGCAAGTAGTCCTCATTTCACCTGTTTTATACACTCTACAGCAGAGAAGTTATGATTTCTTGGAGGAATGAAAAAGTGATGTGTCCATAATACATGATCCTGTAGTCTGGCACTTACTGTACTTCCTAAGAAATGAGAACACTTTGGTCTCAGCCATGGGACCAAAAAAAAATTACCATGCAGTCAGTGTTAATTACTGAATAAGATTTAGACACACATATTTTATCTAAATCCAGTGTTACCATCTCAAAGCTGTAATTTCAGCTGCTTTCTCAATCAGACAGCATCTTTATCCTGCATGTTCTTTCAGTTAGAAGAAAGTTCTCCAGGGAGTATTGCTCCTCCTAAGTGCAAGTGCAGGTTCCTCTGTAGGCAATTCCCTGCTTTGAAGCTGGCTGCTGTGAATGCCACCCAGAAAGAAAGAGCTTTGTCAGGCACTGCTTAGAAAGCACACGTCTTGCCTAGAGTTGTAGAATTCATACAGACGTAAAGAATTAAATGCTGCAATACTTGGGCTATATGTACTTCTGGTGGTATTTTTTGCATCCTAAAAACCACCTCCAGATGATCATCTCCATTTAAGCTAAAGCTTAAAATTAAGTACTAAGAAATTTAAAATGAGAAATGACCAGTATTTGCTTGGAAATACCAATTTTTACCTTGCCACTATTTTAAACAAAACATGAATTACTTTTTCTTTTTCTTCTTTTTTTTTTTTTTAACCCCAAACACTCACAGACTCTGTACTGCTTCACTCATTCCTTTAAAGCTTTCATACTTTGGTGCCTCATTGGTACCTCATCCTTTCCACAGTCATTTCTTTGTGTTGTTTCTGCACTTCCCTCAAATGGCTAGGCTATAGTGGTAAAAGGCTATAGTGGTAAAACTGAAAAAGTGCATTTTTAGCCTGTTGGAATGGGGGGTATAAAAAGCCAGTGCATGTCACATGTGAATTAAAAAACACAAGGCTGAAAGTTATTGCAGTTTAGCACGTAACTGATCAGGAGGGAAGAATCTGACTTCTTTAGTTTAGTGTAATAAAGAGTAGGAAGAATATCATAGAATCAGAATCATTAAGGTTGGAAGGGACCTTTGGAGACCATCTAGCTCAACCCTCGCCTTCACACGCAGGTCACCTAGAGCCTGTTACACAGGATATGGTTACTAATTTTCAGAAAAAGCAACAAGTTGAGATTAACCAACAAAAGAATAGATACCTTTTAATAAAATTGTTAAAAATTGGAGTATTTTGAACCAAAATAATGATTCTGGAAGGCCTACATAATAGAAAGGAGCAAAAAACATAACCAAATGCAAGAGGGAATTTGAATCTGTTTCTGAGAAGAATATTTGATCTGGCTGTCTGCAACAGCAGGGAGATGGCTTAGTAGCATTGGGCCACCTTTTTAATCCAACATTTCTAGAACATGGATATACACTGAAACTCCATAAACCAGACAGATAGCAAGGAACTTCTTTTCCTAAAAAGCCCAATCAAGTTTTCATGTGGTAATTTCATTAGTAAATTTCACCTTGGAAATTCATTTAGTTTGTGCTTTTCAGTAACATACTTTTGTCAGTAACGTACTTTTGTTCCACACCTCAGTTCAAATGCGCTTAAAAGAATAGAATTATGAAATGTTAGAAGAAAACTATTTATGGAAAGGCACATCTGCAGAAGGTCTTGTTAGGAGGAAAGCTTACATTTCTGATGGTGTGGTATTTGTTCACCCAGTACAGCAAAGTCTACTTCTGAGCAAGAATAAGTCAAAAAAACAGAAAGGTATTGAAATCACTGGATAAAGATGGAACTTACTAATTTGCTATATGCATTGGTGGTAGGTACCTTGCAAAAGGCTGAAGCTTCTAATGTTTGGTCACTTTTGGCAATATTAAAAACAATCAAAATTTGTCATTCTGAAGGCAGGCAGGGTTGATAAAACATCAACCATATTTAACTAGTGCTGAAGGCTTCCGGGCAATGGTTAGGCAGGGGCCCTGTTTTACAGTACTAAAGACTCAGTGTCCAGATTCCATGATACCTACTTCCTTTTTTTCCCTTGTTCAATACTTAACTGTTGTGGGTCTTTGGTATCTTCAGACCTATTAAAATTAAGTTTTCCTAGGTATGAAATTCCTGAGCAATGCCGTTAATCAAAAACATTTCAAAATCATATTCACATAACCTAGAGACAAATGGCTATCAACTAGATACGAGTCTTTTAAAATTACTTTGATTAACAGCAGTGCTCAGGAAATTCGGTTGACAGAAAATTGTGCTTAATAGCTTTCCTTAGTTTAAATGGTGTCCTAGCATAAAATAACTTATAATGATATGCTTATAATCCATTAAAGGCTACATGCTTTATATTCAGAAAAAGGAAATTGTGAAATAATATGTGAACAAAAGAATCTCTAATGTGAGACTTGCCTGCTGTTAACCTGGGGAAACAAAATATGATCAGTTGGAGATTTTAAAATCCTGCCTAATGCTGTTATATATCACATTTAAGAGTGAACAAAAATGATTGTAAGCGACTTACTGAAGTAGAGATATGGATTTTTTAAAGCCACTAATAAATATTTAAAATAAAACAGTACTTTGAAAAGCTTTACTTCATTGCATAGTTTCTCTATAAATGTCTAGATACTAAGGACATATTTACTTTTTATATAAATACTTGTACACTGAAAAATAAATTTACAAAACCAATGGAAATAGTACTTTACATGGCATCATATGCTTGCATCACGGTCATATGTCTCAATATAGGGCATGATAAAATCATAACATAGGGAAGATCGACTTCAGTTATGAACTCATTACATCTTTTATTGAGAGTTAATATGGAAAAAATCCAAAATATGGAAGCCAGTGGAATATTTCTGCTGCTTCTGGCTTGTGCTGCACATGCAACATTGCATTTGTCAAGCTATGTCTACGCTGATGGATTTGCAATAGTCCACGCATACAGACTACCCTCACCACCAACTAAATTTACATCATGGGTTACGATGTATCTGTGAAATATATTCTGGCATCATGTTCTCATGTCAAACAGCTTCAGCCTGGAAAAAGCAATAGCCCTATCCATAATCCTCGCCATCAGCTCTGTAGCGTGTGATTCCGTAGCTGGTCTTGGGTTCCCAAACTCTGATGTGTGAAACTGGATGTTAGGGAAACGTTCAAGGAATTTCTGAACACTACACCACAGGAAAAGCTAATGTGCTTTTGGAAGTCCTCTTGATCATCTACACATCACACTGACTGTGTTCATGCCCCTACGCAACCTCTTCAAGTGCATTTAGACTTTGGTTGGACACCACGGGCTGGATCAGTGGGCCAGAGTATACCCTCACTAGCTCCACATGCTCCAGCTCAGTGAAGGGAAGCCCTTGAGAAGACAATCTGGATATCAGTGGGTTCCCTTGAGTATGTACCAAGCTATAAGGAAACCCTGGTGCCTTGCTGAAGACATGAGGAAAACAGCGAAATGGTTTTAAAGTGTGAACTTTTTTTTATGATGTAAACTGGAAAATAATGGCTCATGTTTCAGCTAGTTGAGAATTACTTAGATTGACTCTAAGTTTGAAAGGTTGAGTAAGATTAGGTTGAGGTTCAACAAGGCTGAGGCTCTGAATTCCAGCAAGAGAGGCAATTAGCTGCAGCTCTGAAGTAGAGAGCTTGGAGACAACAGGACAAAACTTATCTTTTACCATTTTCTATTTTAATTTCCAGATTAAAAAATAGCATTTTCCATTGCCATTTTGAAGTTCCAGATTACAAACTTCTATTTTTTTTCTTTTTATTTACTATGAGAAATGCCAAAAGGAAAATTGGTATTTCTTGTTTTCCTCTCATGTAGGAAATGAAGACTTCATTTTCTGCATTGAAGTGGCATTCCTATTAAGGTTCAATGTACTGAACCCTGGTGAGCCATGATTTTCTTCAGGCACCCAACTTTCCTTAATGTAATTTATACAGCCCAAAGTCAGCCTTGTGAAATCCATTTCCAAAGCTTGGCATCGGTGTTGGAACACAAAACCTAATTCTCTTTCTCTAAAGTCTACCTCGCTACCCAGAAGCAGAATTTAGAAGTAATGAGAAAGACAGCTATAGCTAGAAGCTCCATGTCTATTACATCACATCACTCATAAAAAATGGGATATCTTCTTGCTGCATAGTATAATGGAAAATACTTAAAATACTTTTTATTGCCACTTTTTATTAGTTTAATTTTTTTTTCAACAATTTCTGTGACTGACAAGGGTAGGATTGAAGAATATTCCTGAAATGTTAAAGGGTTGCTGTGGGTTGTGAAGGCTTATTTCAGTTATACCCTGCAGCCCCTGCTCCAACAGGGCTCAACTCTACTCAGATGATGTTTGTTTGATAAGGAGTTTCTGACTCCTTAAGACTTCCTGATAGACGCTCACAACTCGACTAGTCCTAACCGGGTAACAGTAACAACATTAATGAGGCACTGAAATGTGTTACTGAATTTTTGGAAGACTTTTAAGGCATTTATAGCATGTGTTCCATTAAATAGTGGCTGCTATTCTCATGTAAAAGCCTTGGAGTGCAAGGAACAGCCACTGTAATCAATAAGTGCAATTTAGATGAGATTTACTAACTTTTCAGTTAGTAAATATAATATAATAGTCAGTGAATATAATTTTTTTGTTCATTTCAAAGGAAAGAAGAGAGCAGATCAGCACTAAGTGAGGCAAAGGACTAAATTTCGAAAAAATCAATTACAAACTGTGAGCAAACTAATTTGTGAAGAAAGCAACTATGCTGCACCAGCTTCTTTTTACCTAGCACTAAAACAAAGCCTTTACATTTTTTAAATCACTCACCTACCTACACCTTCCCAAAGACTACTTCAGGCTGTTGCTGACAACTCCATTCAGTTTTTTATCTGATAATTTCCAGATACATTTCTTGTTTGTGTTGAAATTGGACCAATTTCTCTGTTCAAACTAATGTATTCCCATCTCTAATACTGTGAAGACTTTTGTTACAGAAATGCAACTTAAAATTGCAGGACTTTTAAATTAAAGTCTTGAGTGTCTGTCAAGATTAAGAGAGAACATTATAGACAAAAGTCTAAGGGAAAAGATGAGGTGTTTGTTCAAGTTGATGATGCCTGTTCCCCGCTCTGCATGAGATTCACGTGTCACCAGAGAAGCTGGTGATGGCCAGCTGGATGATGTCGGTACCTGGACAATGTGTAGTCACACAGCACCCAAGCTGCAGTAGTTCTGGCACATACTGCCAAGGCTGCTTTTAAAATTAGGTGCCTGTCCCTTCAAGTGTATATCAGACCTCAGACAGAATTTACTCAAGCTTTTTATGTAAGTGATGGAAGGGACCTCTGAAGGTCTCCAAAGGCCAATTCCTTGTTCCACTGAATTACAGTGGATCTTCTGTGCCTTTCCTGTGTTTCTTTCCCAAAGCAAGGTACAATTGGGAGTTCCTAGGAAACGGCAAGTTCCAGAAGGGAAACATACTTTGTGGCCATCATCCATTTTAAAGAGCACATATCCTGAATCATTCTTAAAAAGACTAAATAGCTAAATCTCTTAATTCCAAAGTAAACAACTAAATTAGCACCACTTAAATATTAATAAATACCAAATTAATCTCCTCCTTATTTACATTGGGAAGAGGGAGAAAAGCCAAATTTTGATAACCCGTGGCAGTGGGTCTTCTGGAAGCGTCCAGAAATGTTATGCAGCCTAGATATTTATGGAATTACAAAAAGCACAAATAGAATAAACACCTTTTCCTTTTTTTTTTTTTTTTTTTTTAAGGCAGGACAGATGACAAGAGATCGGTGATGCAACTAAAGAGTAACATATTTAGACTATTTTAAATTTCTTAAATGTAGTTTATTACTTGTGCTTTTACTTTCTTCTTGAGCAAATTGAAGCCTGCTATTTGAAATCTAGTCTAGAGTTAATAGAGAGACAAAAATGACAACTGCATCAGATCTTGCATCTGTGAAGTAAAAAGACCAAGGCCCAGAGTCTAAAGTCATTCCCTATCTGTTCAGTAGACAATAATTCATATAGATCCCATACACTAAACTTCTAGTGATGCTGTTAAGCAGTAGATACATTTAGTTTCCAAACCTGTCTGCACAGTATATACCTAGAGATGAACAGTTTTCAAGGTATACTTGATAAAGAACTTAAGTAATACGTATAAAGATTGCGGCTATGAAGAGAAAATGAAAAAAATAAATACACAAAACAATGCTCAGCTTTGTGATTCCACTTCCTGCAGTTGTAGAAATGTTGTTTTTTAAGTATTATCTTAGCATAAACATTTTTCAATAAAACAAATATAGAATTACAAACAGTAATTATGAGTTTAATACTAAGTTATTTTTACTCACCTTTAAATGGTTATAGAAATCCTAATCATTCTGATAACAACTGAAAACATACAATTTATTCCCAATTTTTAACCCAAACTTCCATTCCCTGGCTTACACAGGGAACCCAAATATTGGTAGGCTACATTTCAGAAGGCAGTATTTTGTTTCATCAAAAAGTGACGAGACATCCTCTGAACACCTGTTGTACTTCTCTTAATGAACCAATTTGGTTTTAGTGGGAAAGGAAATTTGTGGGACTACAGGCATCCTGCAAATATTTTGGGGAGCAGCATAAGGGGCTGGGGCTGAAAGTGAGCTAGGTGCATGTTAGTCTTAACAGTTGAGTAGAAACTATGTTTCTCGAATTTCCACGGTCAAGTACTGGACTGATGCTCTGTAGGAGTTTTTGCCCACACAGGTTGCAGTGACCTGTTCACTGCTATCCAAAACATTGCAAGAAAAGCATCAGGCTGCTTTCTTAAAACCATGTCTCCGGAGGGAAACGTAGCAAAGAGCAAAGAGGGCTGAGTGCTGATGTTGCTCTGACAGGTGAGGATGTGGTGATAATAATAACAACCAGAAAAAGGCTTCATGTAATGAGAGCCCAAATCCTAAGTAGGAAAAATAAATTAAAATAACAAGTTTTACACAGTGCTGATGACACAGTGCCTAAAGACATCCGTACTTCCCTAGAATGTGAGTCCCTTTCTATAGCACAAAGGCAAAGATGTATTTGTGAAGTTGACACCCTACAAACTGACATCCAAGATTGCTTCAGGAGTAAACTGGAGATGGGATGCTGAAGAATCATCGTAATTCATACAACTTTCATCATTCAAGCTTTATTATTGTGGCCCAGTCTCTGATGAAATATTACAGACAACTTCTCATCAAAAGCATGCAATTAGGTAGACTTAGACTACCATAGGAGGAAACACAGAGTTTTTTAAAGAAATTCCTCACACAAAAGGAATATTAGGCAATAAGGGCATATGAAAAGTGATTTAACTTTTGCTAATTCAAGATTATTCATAAATTGCTTTCTCCCTCTCATGTCTTTTCACTGAACGCTTTCTTCTCTTTGCGATGGATTCTAACTGGGCCTTGTTCATGTGTGGAAGGAGATGGGATTGATAAAATCTCCGTTCTGCACATGATCCAGCAAAAGCTGTGTTGGACCCCCACGCGCAAATGGGACACAAAGGCCCAGGATCTTCACAGAGTATACACAAAAATATATTTTAAACGGTTTCTCACTGAATCTTGACTTAAATGTTTCAAATATCATTGAATTATCATCTGAGACAAATTCTAGACACATTGCCACGGGTAATTAATTGTTATTGTGCTACTGTGAATTCAAAATGCAGTGTTTAACATCATTAACGATATGCATTTTTCAAGTAATGAACATATTTATCGCCCTATATTATAATGATTAGAATGTTAGCAGTCACTTTACTATGCAAAATCTTACATTAAACATCAGAAGCCAACTGTGGTGTTTCCAGCTTCCTCCTTCCTTAATCGACTGCACAAAATTACTGCTTAGCCATACCACACATCAGAAGATCCCAGCTAACCAAAAGTTAAGCTTGCTGTGCAAGAGAAGATTATTGTTTTTTAATTTCAGAAATATTAAGACACTGGACATTAGAATATGTAATTTGGGCTAAAGTCACCTAGTAATAAGCTTAAAGCAGAGCAGAGAACCTACTAACACCCTCCCCGCTACAAGACTGGAAAAAAAAGTAATGTTTTACACCTTTACATGCATTGAGAACTGACAGCAGAAAGAAGTTCAGACTCCCCAAGACAAGGAAGTAAAGTATTCTTATATATAGATTTGGTTTTCCTTTGTCTATTCTAATTTACACAGCAGCCTGGAAAATGTGTCTAGCTCAAAAGGTGATATTAAAAACAAAAGGTTAGAGATCATCATGGTATATTAATTATGCAAAAGAAGCCACACTGAATTTAATCAAAAGCAGCAGTCTCCAAACGGGAAAAATCTTCCATTTTTATGACAGAGACGGTTAAGAAAACATTTATGGTAATGCCAGAGCATCTGCTGATTACAGTCAAAGCTGCAGGATACCAACATTAAATCACTGAACCATCTTGACAGCTTCTGGGTACTCAAGTCACATTCCAATAATAATTTGCTGTGAAATTTACCCAAATCTGAAAATTAGTCAGAAAATGTTTACAAAGAGTATAGGTGAGAATCAATAAAGCAGATAAAAAATTGATTTGCATCTGAAAAAAATATCTAAAATAAACATTCATCCCTCAGACATTTGAGAGCTGCATTTAAAATGATAACTCTTAAACAAAAAAAGCTGTGAGCCCTTTAAAAAATATAATTTTGTCATCCATTTCCTACTGCCTGTGACCTATGATTTTTTTGGTTTAGAATGTCAGTGTGCTTATTTGTCTAGTATAAACACAGATTAGCAATCTGAAGAGGTCTGAACCATTAAAAATCATTTTTTTTACCTCCTGACACCTGAGGATTCTGCACAGAACAACATACCTCATTGTAAAGCTTTAATTGATGCATCTATGTGCTGCAGAGGGTGATTACTTGAATAATAAGTATGAAACGTGTGATCCGGTTGCTAAGCAAATGTGAACAGGAAAAAAAGCCCAAGGAACTACGTAACCATGAATCAAGGTGTGATGACAGGATAATTATTCTGCGAGTTGTCATGTTGAAGGGCTGGCAGAACACTGACCTGCACATGATCACACATCAGAAAATTGCCTGAGGGGTAATTAAAATAATAACACCCAAGTCCAGTGAGCCACAAAGAAAACTATACGCTCAGCTTACTTCTCTGTAGCATTCACGGTCAAATGCATTCACATATGAAAGGTAAATGCTTGAAGTGCAAGAACTCAGAGGAAAACAGATCACACTGAAGACCACTGACGTTTATGTCCACTGAAGTTGATCTGAATTAGAACTAATACTTTTCTTTCTTCACTAACTCTGGGCATTTAACTAGATGTTATTGATAATATGACACATTAAAACACAAAGCTTGTGAGCTAGGTTTCAAAGTTCCCTGAACTCTGAATGGAGTTGGAAAAGAAATGATTTCACAATCTGTTTAAGGTTGCAACATAATACATTAGAATGAATTACTTTTAATATTGTAACAACTCTTCACATAATTTCCATCGTGTATATAAATTTGATAAAAGCTGTATTAGATCTCATGTGACTATTTTAAGCTGTCCAAAACTTTTAAGACTTCTGAGACGGACTTTTACAGATGTAAGACTTGCCTAACACTTTTCCACTTCTCTGCCTTTAGGCTTCTGTTCAGCTGTTTGCTATATGGGTCTATATTGGCACACAATTCTCCACAACCCTATATTGCAGCTCAAAGTAAATGGCTCCTGGTCACTCCCACATCACACTAAGTATTCTATACATCCTTCTGGCATGCACATACTTGAACCATCTTTAAACTAGCCATTGATAGTCTTGCTATGGCACAAATTGTCTTTGCATAGCCTTGCATCTGTGCTTTTCATCCCACTTTTTGGGCGAGCTTGGCAGATTGTGCAGAATCACTGATCTTTACTAGATTGGAACTATGGTGATTATAGATGTCTACTCAGTGTAGACAAACTTGCCAGAGAAATCTAGTTCTGGCAGCAAGATACTCTGTGATGGAAACCACTTAAGCGCTCAGAAGAAGAAGAAATTCAGAAATATCACTTTTTTCCCCCCTGCCCCGCCATGATTCCCTATTTTTGTAAAGATACAGCAAAGGAGCTAATTAGGAGATTTTTTGTGGACGATCTTCAAATACTCAAGACCATTGAGATCACTGGAAAATAATTTTTGGAACAACATGGCTATATAGATAATGTATGCACAAGTTCATTTAGATCAGGGTATCCATTGGTTACTTTTTTTTTGTCCCACACTCTTGTCTCATGATCACTACACAATGCCAAAACCCCCTAAAGCCATTTTTTCCCTCCCATTCTGTTCTAAATAAAAGCCGGAAACATCTTTTAGAATACAAATAATATATATAATAATTGAATTTATCTTAAAGATACTTTTTTTAAAAAATAGTATATTTTCTAGCAACGTTGCCAGTTCATCAAGTCACTCAGACTCAATAAGCTAGTTGGATTTTCATTTTTTTTTCTATCATCTTCATTAGTGCTCGTTTCAAAACAGTAATACAATACCCAAATAGCTTTGACTACTGTGAATAAAACAAATACTATTGAAATATATCCCAACATTCAGCAACTTACTATGGTCTAAGTAAAATTTATTACAAAGCAAATCTCAAACACCATAAGTATTCATTCCAAAGTAACATCCCGTAGAAAATTAATTTTCACTTTTGTGTTATAAAATAATACCATGTACAAATCTAGATTCACAACATTAGCCAGCATTCATGAAGAAAGGCAGTTCAGCAAACTCTAAAGAAAACCATAAAATTTTTGTAGCAGAAAATAGTACGCTAGATATTTATATATTTTTGCTTCAGAAACATCTTTACTGAGGAAGATTATAAGAGAGGAAAAAAAAACAAGGAATATCTCTAAGAATGCAACAATTACAAGCAAGAATTTATCTAGTGTCTTTATCTTAGAATATTTGCTTCTTCTAAGCTTAATAATGACAGAGTTTTAGCATGCTTCCAGCTTAAAATCAGGATACTTTCAATAATTTGAAGTGAACTGGTAAATTCTTGGTTCTAAGAGTACACAGTACTCTTTTTTTTTTTTTTTTTGGCAATGAATACTCTAAAACATTCACAGTTCCCCCCAAAAGAGGGAAATCTAATAGAACGGGTCTTACTGTAACTCCAATTATGAATCATATTTTTTTTCACTGACCACAGATACACATGTACTGCAAATAGAGAAACAAATCCGTCTTTTTTTTTTTCTTTAATATTGTATGAAATTAAATTGATTGGGCTTATTTGAAACAAGAAAGCATGCCTGGCCCTGTGTGTCCTTGTGCCTGACCAAAGGCCACTGATCCCAGTGTGAGATTCATTGGACTAAATTAATTTGTGCCCGTTGCCTCAGGCTCCCTTCACAGTCAATGAGGAGAAACAAGCACTTCTGAAGTGTGGTTCAGTTCATCCTAATGTCAATACCTAAAATGGCCGGAGAGTTTAGAGTGACTAGCTTGGATGCAAAGGCTTGCACTGAAGGCATCTAAAATTAATGAAAGTCACCACAAACTACTTTTAAGGGTTACAACTCTGGCATTTAGAAGGCTCCTACTGTTGACTTCAAGCAAAACCTGCATAAAAAGTGGACTTCCTAGCCTACAGAGTGACAGTAGATTTTAGAGATACCAAGCTTTTCTCTTAGAAGAGATAATCAGGGAAAGCAAGATTTCATAGATTGCATCAGTAAGGCCTGAGAGATCACTATGGCTATCTGTTTAACACAAGCTACAGAATAAAATACATTGCTGCAGTGAATAGATTGTATATGTCCAGCTAGAACTTTGTTTTTTTATATAATATACTGACATGAACCATAGAAGGGAAAGTAGTCCCTGTTAAAATAAATCACTCAGCCGTTATTGAGCACAAATTTCACCTTTTGTAAAAATCTTCCTGTTCAATAACCAGTTTTCTAAGTAAGAATAGATCTTAAAGGTGTTTAGGTTCTCATCTCTTACAAGTTTGCGATACCAGTACATTTGTATTTTTGTATCTGCAAGTTTCTGACAAGCTTGAAACATTTTCAAGGTTTAATATCAATGTATCAAATAAATAATCTTTCTTCTGTATTGATATATGCAATATAGGCTCACATGAAAATCTTCACTGTCTTAAACAGAAGTTGCATTAGATTTAATCCATGCTCACCCAGAGATTTTAAATACCAGCAGTGTAATTTCAAATTTGGGGATTTCACAATCATGGAAGAATGCAGATTTTTTTTTTCCTGTAACTAGGAAGCCTGAGTTACTAGACAAAGAAATTAAAGGAAGTGATTTAAGTCCCATGAAAATTTACCAACTTTCAAAAAAATCCTGTAACTGCTTATGGAATGCATGCAGCAAGTTAAAAAAAGACTGGTATGTAGTGAGACAAACTAGAGTAGCACCTGTTGTTCAAGACTGCTTAAATTCATTCGGTCACTTATTGCTGTTCAAAACACATAGTCAACAAAAAAATTAATTAGATCTTATCATCATATTTCATGCATATATTAAAGTTTATTTGCCTCTGACCTGTACACATACTTAATATAATGTTACATTTGAATTATTGCATAAAACATCAAGTTAAAGAATTAATAAAGACCAGCATTAACAAAAGTTAAAACTCCATTAGTCGAAAGACAAAAATGAGAAACAAAGGTTATTTTGGATACTAAATAATACAGGCAGCCACTTAGGCCTCAGCTTTTGCACAAATCTGGATGTACACCTTGTTCACTTTTCCATATATTTGACAGACTTTTACACTACATTCCACCTTTCATTCACAAACAAATCCATGTGATTTGGACCTACCAGAATTAAAAGAATCGCCACTTTCCTTGTCGAATTGTGCACAGCTCCATATCCTTCTACGCATGTAAGAATAATCTGCTCTGCATGGAAGTGGGCCTGCTAATCTTAAACTTCTAAGACACCTTTTTCACATGCACATACCTAAACCATTTGTAGGTGCTTTACCAAGGCTGCCTAGTACTGCAGTAAGTAACTTTCAAACACAACACAGTCTGTGGGATGTTTGTCCATAGATACTGGGCACCCACTAAGACAAGATCTCGTGCAATACAAGGTGCCAGTGCAGAATCACTAGGCCTGTCTCTGCATGAGAATTATGGTAAAGTGGTTGTGCTGGGACTAGTCAAAGGACTAGGGCTAACTCCAGAGGACAGTTAAAAATAAGTATTTTAGATATCTACCTCTATCCCTCGGTTGGTTAACCTAGATTAGATTAGCCTTTAAATACAGTTACAACAGGTGGATCAGATTCCATGTAATTAAGTGGGATATACCTACTACAGACTTTTTTGGGCAATTCAGAATGGCACCTTTTAGCTCATCTTTATTTATTTACTTATTTATTTATTTTTTCACACCAAAGTGTGTGGGGGCTGGAGCTGCTCACTTGAGCACAGCACCAGGCGACAGTGTGCATACTATACACACGCTGCATGTATACATACTATATGCAATACATACTATATATGTACTGATCTTAGGTGACATGGTGTCCTGGAAAGAATTAATGTGAATTAATGCAAAGAATTAATTATGAGGGATGAGAGGATTCTGGAAATTCAATTTCAGCTGACAGACAGCTGACACGTGTAGAAAACAAGGACACGGAAAGAGAAGATATCCAAATTGATGAGAATACAGATCTAGGGCTCAAAGCAGCACTTATATTTTATCCAGACTTATTTGACTTGGAAACATGTGAAATCCACTAAATGGGATCAATTCCAATAGGAAATTACAATATAATAAGATGCTGGGTGCAGTTTAAGAAAGCCCTCAATCACCTGCATTTTCTAGGTTTGGAAAAACACCTTAGAGAAAAGCTAGAAATGCAAAAATGCCATGCCTATAAAAACATCTTTTTTAAGCCTCTCGGTTGTAATACAATTTTTGATCAATGCTTCATATTGCTTCTCTTTATTACCTGAGACAGTCAGCTAACAGCCTAATTAAATAATCTTTACTATTACTAAAGCATGAGATTTTTATTGGGTTGAATTAATATAAAGCTAGATCTAGGACCAGTTAAGTATTTTATTCTCAAAAATACATTAATTACTATTTTTTGATATCAATAAAATATGTTGCTGTTGCAGAATAAGACAAAACACTCAGTAACGTTAAAACACCATTCCTGGAATTCTAATTTCTTTGAAATGTAAATTTCTCAGATTCGAAAGTATAATTACAAACAGGTTATCAAAGAGAATACACTACGATTAACTATAAACTTTTTTTTTTTTACCGCTTAAAGTTGTCATGTAAAATAGTTTTAATTGAATAATTCTCATATTTCAAAAACCACTGTAAAAATGCAATATCCTTGCGGATTGAAGATAATCCTTGCGGTTTTCAGCGAATTATATTTTTATATTTATTACTCATTTTATTAACATGTTTTACTCTTATAAATAAGAAACATTATATTTGGCCTCATTTCAAAAAACATAGGTCTTCAGTGTAATGCACTTCAATGCATTACATTTATTTAGCAGAAAACACACAGGTCTGTAGCAAAATGCTCACTGTTGCAAGACAGTGGTAGCTGTATCACACTTTAGTGGTAGCCAGAGCTTTCTAAAAAAAAAAAAAAAAAAAGAAGATCAGTAGCAGGAGAGAAAACATTGTTATCCAAGACAGAAAAGAAAGAACACAACAGAGAGAGGCAATTAGAGAGATATTCACTAGCGCTCCTTTCAGCAACAGGCACTGGAAAATACCTAGCGTCCAAACACTTCATAGTATAGTAAAATTAGATAAATCTTTGTGAAAAATACCTCTCCCCTGCAACCAGCAGTAATGTTGTTTAAATAAATACTGCTCATTTTATGATTTTATTTTATACAGCTTTAGTTGATTTCAGTTAAAAGAAATACCAGGCAGTTATTAATGGTACATTACTATAAAGTAAAATTAGGGGCAGCTTAAAAACCTGTCGCTTGATGCAATTACTGTTTCACAACGGGAGGAATAATTTCTTGTAGAGTGACATGTTCCCTTATGTCACAGCTATTCTTCCTTTACAAAAGCTGTTACTTTGATGGGGAGGACAAATGCCTGCCATATATTACTATGCAGTCCATTACAATGGGTTCATTCATATTTATAATACAATCTGTGGTGTTGATGCAATCACTTTAGACTTCACTGTTATTTCAAACAAATCCATAACTGAGAAGAAGGCAGGCTGTTGACAGGAGTTAATGTGGGTTTTACTCTGTTTACAATTGCTTTCTAATCTACTAAATGGCTGTGAAAATTGATGCACTGTTAGAAGTGCTTTTATACACTGCTACAGATAAAGGGCTGTTATACTGCAGTAATCTCTGTAATGCTAAATTGAATTTTCAACAGTGGTTTTGGTTTTTGCAATTTGAATGTGACAGGGTAGGCTACTCGATTTATGGTAAGTTTAATTCCATCAATCCAAAGCATTTTCCTTTTTATTAATTGAGATGCCAATTATTGCTGGAAGAAAGTTGGACATACACTTCTAAGTACCAAAAACATATATTTTAGGAATAACCTGTAGGGGGCTGAAACATGGATCAGCGTTACAAAATTTTGCTGCCGAGTTTAGATCCGTTGAAGAGGTGCGAGTGACCCCTCAGCAGGCAAAGCTCAGCAGCCTGCAGATCTGCTCAGCTTCTCATTAAGGTCCACACTCTGCTTAAACATCACAAAATGAGATTGGGACTTGAGGAAGACAGGGATACTTTTCTTTTTTTCCTTTAAAAGACTAAAGATCAATATCATCACAGTGATAAAGAAGTGCGGACAATATAAAACTTCACTTACTACCCAGAAAAGTAAGTGAACCGGAGGAAAAAATATAAAAGCACTCATAACATTTTAAAATATCCCTTCCCTCAAGAGGCACTGAGACAGCTGTTCATCTGAAACTACCTAAGTCTTTGGTAGAGTCTCTGTAGGATAGATGCCCTATGGAGTCCAGACGCACTTCTCTGAAATGTCTGGTGTCTCATTAAGCATATGAAGGAGACGTTAATTTTCTATTTAAATTAATAGAATGATAGGAATGAATACTAAAATTCTTAGCAATAGGAAATAATACTAGATACTAGGAATAATATCAAGTAACAGTAGGAAATAATATTAATAATTAGGAATATTACTAAAATAAATGAACAAATATATTTTATATATCTTCTAATGGGGAAAAAGAGTATGATCAAGATATTTGCATATCTAGTAATTATCGAATTTGTCGACACGTTCTAATTTTACTGGCATACATCTCTCAGATAGAGACCTCTGAGGCTATCTGGTTCAGATACGTTGGTTAGTGAGATACAACTGCTAAGCTGGATCAGACAATTTTTTTTTTTCAAGAAATGTGCTGTTAGATATGAAGATTCAAACATCATAACTCATGTAGTACCATTGGTGAAAGTTAAATCATGTCAGCTGACTTAAGTGGTCAAATATGCCACAAGAACACCCATGCATTTCATGCAGGAAAATATTATTGGCCGATGCGGGGTGTTAAAATTAACTTAAACAGGCAAACAATGAGAAGACATAAGTGCTAAGTAACTGGGCTCCATGAACAATAAAGCTCACAGAACATTTTATTTCTCTTTTTCTTTTTTTTTTTTTTGCTTTTCATGTGACTCATATTTCTTTCCTGAATGTTAACTTTTTCCTTCTCCATTTTGAAAGGAAAAAGGCATAAGGGCTGAATTCTCTAATTCATACTGAGTAAGATGAATCATAGAATCATAGAATCATAGAATCATAGAATGCTTAGGGTTGGAAGGGACCTCTAGAGATCATCTAGTCCAACCCCCCTGCATACGCAGGGACACCTAGAGCACGTGGCACAGGACTGCATCCAAGCGGGTTTTGAAGATCTCCAGAGAAGGAGACTCCACAACCTCTCTGGGCAGCCTGTTCCAGTGCTCTGTCACCCTCACTGTTAAGAAATTTTTCCTTAAGTTCCTATGGAATTTTTGATGTTTCAGTTTCCGGCCATTTCCTCTAGTCCTATCAGTGGCCACCACTGAAAAGAGACCATCCCCGTCCTCTGCACTCCCTCCCTTGAGGTATTTATATACACTGATTAGATCCCCTCTCAGCCTTCTCTTCTCCAGGCTGAACAGGCCCAGCTCCCTCAGCCTCTCCTCATAGGGCAGATGTTCCAGGCCCCTGATCATCCTTGTAGCCCTGCGCTGGACTCTCTCCAGCAGCTCCACATCCCTCTTGTACTGTGGAGCCCAGAACTGGACACAGTACTCCAGATGCGGCCTCACCAGGGCTGAGTAGAGGGGCAGGATCACCTCCCTCGACCTGCTAGAGATGCTCTTCTTAATGCAGCCCAGGATCCCATTGGCCTTCTTGGCCACAAGGGCACACTGCTGCCTCATGGTCAACTTGTCGTCCACCATGACACCCAGGTCTTTCTCCGCAGAGCTGCTCTCCAGAAGGTCGGTTCCCAGCCTGTACTGGTGTCTGGGGTTATTCCTCCCCAGGTGCAGGACCTTGCACTTGGCCTTGTTGAATTGCATGAGGTTTTTCACCGCCCAGTTGTCCAGTCTGTCCAGGTCCCTCTGGATGGCAGCACAGCCCTCTGGGGTATCGGCTACTCCTCCCAGTTTGGTATCATCAGCAAACTTGCTGAGGGAGCACTCTGTGCCTTCATCCAGGTCATTGATGAATAAATTGAACAGGACTGGACCAAGGACTGACCCCTGGGGGACACCACTAGCCACAGGCCTCCAACTAGACTCTGCACCGCTGATCACCACTCTCTGGGCCCTGCCATCCAGCCAGTTCCTAATCCATCTCACTGTCCACTCATCTACCCCACACTTCCGGAGCTTGCCCAGGAGGATGTTGTGAGGGACGGTGTCAAAAGCCTTGGTGAAGTCGAGATAGACGACATCCACCACTCTCCCCTCGTCTATCCAGCCGGTCATTTCATCATAGAAGGCTATCAGGTTAGTCAGGCAAGATTTTCCCTTGGTGAATCCATGCTGACTACTCTTGAGCACCTTCTTGTCCTCCATGTGCCTGGAGACAACGGCCAGTATGAGCCGTTCCATCACTTTTCCGGGGACGGAGGTGAGGCTGACTGGCCTGTAGTTGCCTGGGTCCTCCTTCTTGCCTTTTTTGAAGACTGGCGTGACATTGGCCTTCTTCCAGTCTTCCGGCACCTCCCCCGTTCTCCAGGATCTTTCAAAGATGATGGAGAGCGGCTTAGCTATGACATCTGCCAGCTCCCGCAGCACTCTGGGGTGCATCCCATCAGGGCCCATGGATTTGTGGGTATCGAGGTTCCTTAGGTGCTCTCTGACCCAATCTTCCTCTACCCAGGGCAAGTCTTCCTCTCCACCAGCTTCTTCTCTTGCCTCTAGGGCCTGGGGCTCTAAAGGGCTGCCCTTGGTAAACACCGAAGCAAAGAAGGCATTGAGCAACTCTGCTTTTTCTGTGTTATTTGTAACCAAGGTGCCCATCCCGTCCTCCAGCGGACCCACGTTTTCCCTGATCTTCCTTTTGCTGTTAATGTATTTGAAGAATTTTTTTTTGTTATTTTTAACGTCCCTTGCCAGCTTGCCTTCCAGACATGCCTTAGCTTTCCTTGTCGCATCTCTGCACTCCCTGACTACGTTCCTGTATTTCTCCCAGGGGGCCTGTCCTTTTTTCCACATTCTGTATACCGCTGCCTTCTGCTTGAGCATTGCCACAAGCTCCCGGCTCATCCACGCAGGTCGCCTGCCCCCTCTGCCTCCCTTCCTACACACAGGGATGCACTGTTGCTGGACGTGGAGAAAGTGCCGCTTGAAAACTAACCAGCTCTCTTGGGCCCCCCTGCCTTCTAGAGCACTAGCCCATGGGATTCTACCGAGGAGGTCTCTGAAGAGGCTAAAGTTGGCCCTCCTGAAGTCCATCGTCGCAAGGCTACTTACAGCCCTTCCTCCTCCTCGTTGAATCCTGAACTCCACCAACTCATGGTCACTGCAGCCGAGGCTACCCCCCACCTTCACATCTCCTACTAGGCCCTCCCTATTTGATAGCACGAGGTCCAGTAGCCCACCTCTCCTCGTCGGCTCCTCCACAACCTGCGTCAAAAAGTTATCGTCGACGCTCTGCAGGAACCTCCAGGACTGCTTATGCCTGGCTGTGTTGTCCTCCCAGTTGATGTCGGGGTAGTTGAAGTCCCCCATGAGAACCAGGGCCTGTGACCGTGAGGCAACATCCAGCTGCCTATAGAAGGCCTCATCAACCTCCTCGTCTTGGTCAGGTGGCCGGTAGCAGACACCCACCACAGTGTCTCCCACATTGGCCTGCCCTCTAATCCTTACCCACAAGCTCTCAACTCGCTCATCCTCAACTCCCAGGTTGAGCTCCATGCATTCCAGTTGCTCTCTCACATAAAGAGCAACTCCACCACCTCGCCTTCCCAGCCTGTCCTTCCTAAAGAGCACATAGCCTTCCATGGCAGCGCTCCAGTCGTGCGAGCTATCCCACCACGTCTCTGTGATTCCGATGAGATCATGACGCTGGGACCGCACACAGATCTCCAGTTCATCCTGCTTATTCCCCATGCTTCGCGCATTGGTATACAGGCATTTCAGGGAAGCAACAGAGGCCACAGGTTCCCCAGGAGGGGTGAAAGAGGACCCTCTGTGATCATTTCCTATCCTCACTTCCCCACTAGCATACTCCCGCTGGACGCCATCTGACCTGGGCTGTGCGGTACTGCTTGCCGCGTCAGTGTGCCACTCCCCTTCCCCCTTCTTGCCTAGTTTAAAGCCCTCCTAACCAGGTTGGCCAGCCTTTTTGCAAAGAGACGTGAAGGAGAACTACTAAAGCCAAGTGCTACTCAGTAAGTCTCATAGATTCTGCACCATAAGGAGTAAATAAAAGCTTGGTATATAGAGACTGAATAGCTTTTAGAGGATGACAGAGTCATTAAGAAGGTACTTTGGAGTTGCTACAAAATATACCAGGAACAGTCATAACTGGCAAACTGATTGCTTAAAACTACAGTATTGATCGCTCTTACAAATGGAATTTCACCCACTAACAAATTAAATATTTTTCAAAGGGGATATCAAGATAAGTGATAATTTTGCCTGACCTGGGATAACAAAAGGAAGAAAACGTGATGCTCAGCTGTCCTCCTCCGATACTATTTTCCTATTAAATTAGCTAACACAACTAGAATAAAAAGCAACCCTCTCCAACACAAGCTCTTTTTTTTTTTTTTTTTTCCCTCAGATCATTAGTGGGCATTTTCTAAAGGCTATTTAGCATCACTTTGTCCTACCTTGTAGTCACATACAAAACATGGCCAAAGCAGCCAGGTAATTTAGCAACACGGCTCAATTCAGATGCTGCCATTCTTCACCGCTCTGCCACTGGGGTTGCTTAATTCAAGTTCACCATTTCTACAGAGCTTCTGTTCTGTAACACTGCATGACACAACAGCGCTTTCAAAACCTCAAACATCTAAAAACTTTGCCTAAAACTACACCGAAAATAATTTCAGAAGATTCAATAAGCATATTATCTGTGAGACTTGCCCAGGCTAAACTTAGCCTTTGTTAGTCTGCACAGTATCTCCTTTGGGTAGTCACAAAATCCACAAATTTTTTATAGAAGTGTTCCCTTTCATGTATATTTGTCACATAGTGCTTCAAAACATGGCTGATCTATTCCTAACTATGACTGAAAGGCTAGATTGGGAAGAAATGAACATTTATAGAATATCGAGAAATACAGTCTTCTGGAAACTAAACTTTTAAGAAATATTCAAACTTTGCTAACATATTCTAATGCATTGGAAATTCAAATTCAATAAATTAAAACATTAAATTTTAACTATTCTAATAATATCTATATGGATATGACAATGCTTAGTAATACTATTTTTTATCTCTTAAGAAAGTATACAGAGCACCATGCATAAAGATTTATTTTTATTAAAATTTCTAAAATAATCACAGTGAATATACCTGCCAGAATGGTTAAATATTTAGGAACAACTATGTGCTATAACTAGATTAAATATTTTAAATTATCAAGTACAGTCTTCAGAGCAATTTTAAATATTTAATGATCTAATCAAGTTGCATTACTATGCTTTTCTGATGAAAAATAGATAAGATTCTTCACTTTTCTAAAGAAAATATATTTCATAACTAATCTCATACAAATTTGGATACTGAATTTTGATTTTTTTCACTCTCTGAACACTGCGAGCTCCATGTCTTTAGCACCTGACTAAATGCAACTTTTTAATTACCATACAAAATCTTTATTGTATAATCTTCCAAAGACTTTAGGATTCCTTGTTCAACGTCTTTCCCCACATTATTTGCAATCGAATGCTCAATTTCAGTTTCACCAGCCAGCTAGTCTTTTTCTCTACTCTCCTTACTCTTCATCCACTTTCTTGACAAATCTTCCAGCCCAGTTGCCCTCTCCCTTGATCAAGATTAATAGTTCTGGTTTGCCAAAGCCTTAAAAGTGAGAGATTGGTCTTCCTCCCCTACCAAGGAGTAAAACTGTGTTTTTTTTTTTTTAAATATATTTTGGATTCTTTTTTGAAGGTGGAGGCAGCAGTGCAGAAAGGGAATGCCCTGACGTTAAGAGGGCTGATAACTTAAGACAAAAATCTGTACAAAATTTAACCTCAGAAAAAGAGAAAAATACACGCAGCAGGCCTTTTTGTGCCAGTTCTTAAACTGTCTGATATTTTTCACCATAGTTTTCAATTTCATAGGCCTTTGCAAATCTTTTCTTTTTCCTGCATACAGTGAAAGGTATTTGCCTTTAAAGATAGTGAGCGTACAAATCAAGAAGACAGCGGGAAGCCTACAGTCCTGGAGGAGAACAGAGACATAAAGAAACATATCGTTCCCTGGTATTGTCTAATTACATAAATCGAATCCCTACATATTGCCAAATTAAAATTGGAGCAAATCGTTTTCCAGGTACCTGAGATCGGGTCCCGCTGTTATGTTGCACAGACAGGCTTATGCACTGCAGCATCATCAAGCCCAAGGTTTGCTCATATATAGAAGTACTGGCCAGCAAAGCACAGCTCCAAAATAGACTCTCCAGCCCGTTGACAAGGATCCTCTCACAGATCACTGCAGCCACAGTGTGAAATCTTTCTTAAGCTCTCATCATGGTTTTTTTAGAAACAGTTGTATTTTTATAAAGTGTTCCTACTACACAGAATGGAATTTTTTTCTCAACAACTGAAGGTTTCACATTTTACATCATGGAAATGAGGTGACGACGCAGTTGTCATCACCAACTTCAGACTTGATTCACATCCAGGGTAATGCATCATCTATTGTATGAATTTTCTGCCTGTTAACCCACAGCAGGGGAACATGGGGTTCTGTGTTCTTTGCGTTTTCATCTTACAAGTTCAACACGTGGCTCATTTCTCCTGCTATCTGCTTCTGAGCAAGGTGGGATAATTTAACACAATGTATCTGTCTATTGGCACGGGGCATGAGCATATTATCAACAAGTTTTCAAAGTTAATGGGACTGCGCTGTTAAAAAAATATAAACAGATACATTGATATATAGTATTTATACTTGCATACCTGTGTGCTGCAAACTGAACAAAACAGCCTTCAGAAGATATAATAATATATCCTAGATTGTACTACTCCATATATCCCTGTTTGGGATCTATTTATCCTGTATGGGAAGAAGCTTTAGGAACTTTCAAAAGCAGACTTTGTCAATTAATTAAAAATATTTGCAAACATCTTGGGTTTTGTAAGAATAAGATTATACAAATTCATCTTTTTAATTCAATTATATCAGACTTCTAGTCTGATGACTTATTAATAGAAGTATATTTCAATATATCAGTGCTGCAGAGCCGACTGTTTCATGATGTGCAACTTGCTGCAGGTTAATGTGCACATTATATACTTAGGACATTTTAAGAAACATGCTTTTTCTCCCACAAATTTACTTTATTCCTTAAAGTTGACTTGAGATTTCTACGTTGGAACTGCTCTGCTTCCAAACTCAATCAAATATACTTACAGACCTGTTACATTCTGATCAGTATATCATGTGTTTCGAATTAACACAATGGTAATGAAAACTCCTAAACATTAATGCTAACATGATACTTATGGCAGAAAAGCAGAAATTAGGTAATAAAAAAAAAAAAAAAAAAAAAACCACAACCCTCATCCATTCCTCCTAAAGGAAAACAGATTATAGAGATCAACTATACATCTCTAAAGGAGACACATTTTGGATAGAAGTTGTAAGGAAAGTAGTAGTAACTGAAAACCAGAATTATTACTAGTATGGAAAATGATACGGTACATCAGAACGGGCTGGTCATTTAATGAGTTACAAAATGCAGCATGGTTCTGGAAGGATGCATTTCTTCTTTAAGTAGAGAAGTCAGGACAATTTTTGGAATATACTGCGCCTGTGAAAGCATAAGCATTTCCTCTCCAGTAGCTTGTTGTGCACATGGCAGGCCAATGTCCTGTTCTGCAGAACTGGACTTACTGAAACTTTACCTTATCATGCTGTAAAGTGGGACTAATTAAGAGTAAACTGCAATAAACCTGACTGGTTTGAAAACTGAGGAAATTAAAACTGCCTATTTTGAACAGTATACATAATACAAAGGATTTAAACAGAATTTCAGAATTGCAGTAGAATTTTGTACATATTTAACAGAAATAGACATGTACGATTACAGAGAAGTTTGACAGTATTTCAAAAATACACCCATTTCAATAACACAGAACGTAATAAAATCATAAATGAACTGCAGTTGTCAAGATCTGGGGATTTTGTAAAGGGACCCTTTTCTTGAAAAACAAGTTCCAAGAACAGTAAGATCCCAGTTTCTCTCAGAGACATTGAGGTGCCTCTTAGGTGAGGAACATGGCAGCCATATCATTTGATAGTTCCTCCTTTGTCCATACAGGCAAGCTAAAGTTTTGTGTCTATCCGCACAGAAATCAATCTGAGATATTAAAGAGATCTTTCTTTAGAAATCCATATGAACATGTTAGAGTTAAGAAACAAACTCTTCCTCAAACCAGCGCTATGGTAAGACTATTGCCATAATTATTCAATGCAAATGATTTTTTAAAGTATTCTGTAACAGGCAGCAGATATGGACATTTACTTTCATGCAAATTAATATTTACATCTCGCCTAGCCCTTAGGTACCTTGGCTGTAGGTACCAATTACAGAACATGAAACTGGAGCTGATGGGAGACAATCCTCTCCCACCCCCCTGCACAAGTGCATTCACTGCGATGTGCTAATTAGGGACAGGGAATGATAAAGAATATCTGGGGTGGCTGGATAATTGTAAATTTATAAATTTCAATGGAATTATAAATAATTAAACATACAAGTCCACCTTTTGCATCCTAAACTTGGGAAAGTATGTGCAGATGGTACCATGGAGACTCTGTAACACTAAGGAGAGGAATGACACTTTCATCTATATAGGAAACACAGAATCATATAATCATTATGGTTGGAAAACACCGTCAGGTCCAACCCATCACTACCCTGCCTGCTAAATCAAGAGATCATCATTTTTCAAAAGGAAATACACTGAGCTGCTTTGTTATTACTTGAACCCCTTAGAATTTCTTCTTTAGACTTCTTGGAGTATTTTATCCCAGTCAACTCAATTCCTAAAAATATTATTTTTATTTCACTGTTTCCAAATCAGAATATCAGATAAAGCCAGTCTTCAACAATACAAAACTTATCATCTAACTTTTGTGGAAAGTCTTCTTTTCTCTATATAGGTTGTTGGTACAAAACTAAAAAGTATTTAAGCCCAGATTTACAATTTGTCTCTTGAAAATGTGTCTAAAAGATAAGAAAACGAAATCAATCACAATTGCCAGCATTTTTCATTGGTGACATTACAGAAGCTGCTGTTTAGAAGCATATAATTTTAGGTCCAGATTGCCTTATTTACATTACTGAATCCCTGGTCTAGCCTAGCAGAACACTGAATTTAAAAAGAAGTGCTTGAATTCAGGAGGGATGTACATCTGTGCTTAAATGCTGAATCAACATCCCACTGCAGCAAATCACAAGCACTGTACGCTTAACAAGGCAAGCATATCTCCATACCCATATACCTATAATAAAGTCAAAAACGATGCATTTCCTCTACGCATTTTTGCGAGTTGACAGAAATCAGCAGGCAGCAATATCCTTATTTAATATACCCATGTCCTTAAGAAGAATTAATTCAGCATAATAAGCCAGAGCATATATTTTGAAGTTGAAAAGAAAAAAAAAAAAGCCCAAACTGGCACACATTAGCTGTTTGTTAACTGTGTTTCTCCTAATGAATTGCCCTGTTGCTCTGCATCGCTCTGATTGCAGTATAACAGCTTTCATTAGTCATTGTAAACAAGGCTTTGCGCCACCTTATTTACATTCTTATTGCAAATAGCTAGAACTTCATGTTATAATAATTCAGGATACCTCTGCACTTGCAGGAAAACCATTTGATAATGTCTAGTACATGATTTTACCGTGGAGAACCTTAAAAATGAGTCTTTTCCAAGTATTTTTGATACAATTCTGTTACCAGCATATCTCCACCATGGCTAGAACTGTTGCCAATAAACCAACCGAGGGAATGAGAACGGGCATGAGACCTCGTAGGCTGGGCTGCTCTTGCGGCAGAACCGTCACAAAGGGGAACAGGGACATTCAAAGCCTAAGGAAATCAACTAACGTGGTAAAGAAACATAAAAAATGTATTTTGAAAAATAGAAACAATAATAAACTAAACATGTCAGCAATAGGGTGCTTTCATAATGTACAACTATTTTCTAGTTTTCAATAGTATTTCATTGAACGGTTTTATTTTCTTCCCTACACTGCAGCTGGGCAAAGAAGAGAACAACAATTATTATCCACCACACTATTTAATGGCAGACATATTTTCCTTTTTTTTTTTTAAACAAACTGTGTTCCTAAAGTTGAAAACCAAAAGTGATCTAAAGATTGAAAGCTAAGTCAATAAGTATTACAAAAACATTTTTTACTACTAGCATTCTTCATATGGCATGACTGGCACTACTCACACACAAATCTATGCCACTTGGAGAAAAAAAAAAACAACCCTATATTTTACATATACATATATATATATACACACATATATATATATGAACATAATAAATAAAAGCTTATCTAAAACTTCAGGTTTAATAAAATCGTTAATTCCCACACAAGTTTTACAAACACTCTACACCAATTCTTTAAAATATTAAGAGTAAACAAAATCCTATCTGGCAAAATAAGCTCAGTTAGAAAAAGGCATTTCACCTTTAAACTAACTTATTCTGCCAAAGACAGATTTATCAAGTGCCTTACAAGGATTCCAAAAAATATTTACATAACATAATGGGAAAAAGTACAAAGACATGCAAAGATGTCTATAAATGAAGCTTAGCCAACAAAAAGAAAATAAAAGATAATCGATTTATTTGAAAGAGGAACAATGCTATTTCTTAAATTCATTTTTATTCTTCCCAAAAAGAGGAATTAAACTTCTTCTGTTCAAATATTAAAACCTTTTGAATGAGCAGGTAAACATTCTCTTATATTTAGCGTGTTCTTTCCTGCCTAGATAAGTCTGTATTCAGCTCTACAATTTCAAGTTGTATTCAACATGTCCTGAGCTATGCTGCTCTTGAAGATAAACCTTGCACTCTGCGTTTGCAAATGATAACTTCAGCAAGCTGAAATGAATAGTAATTTGAGGAATGTAATTTTTAGGTATATTTGGTTTATTATCTGTCTGTTTCTCTTTCCAGTTCTGTGCTAGCCATACAACTTTGCGAGAGGCTTCTTTGCCTTTAATTAACCATACATCTCAGAAGATGTGGCACATACAGCATAAATCAGGTCAGCAACATAGTCCCACAATTGACACAGTTATTTTCACGGACAAAATGGTTCTCAGAATAATTTTTGTATTCTTTTTAATTTCTGAAATAGACTTCTAGACACAACCTACTCAACCTTCATTCAATGGTAGAACCATTTCCTACTCAGCGAAGATGAAAAACACACTATTAATGCTGGTCAACTGCTGCGGCTGTGAAGCTCTAAATGCAAGCTCTAACGCGGCAACTTTAATGGAAATATTATGCCTCTATCTCTAATGAAAATTTCACCTAGTTATTGCTTCACAGATTCTAACACTTGGCACTAACAAAGGGATCAAGTTGACATCTTTATCCTCACGCCAGAGCATCACAGGGTTATGTGTAGCCCAGAATAAGGACATTTAGGTGAGCAACTTCCTTCCACCAACATTCTCCACATATGCTAGAACACTAAGGATATTTTCTGTACAGAAAAGTAAAGACACATACAATGAAGAAACCTTTCACTTTATGTAATACATATGTTGAATACTGTACACTGAAGAACTCTAGAAAACTCTGCCATATAGT
Organism: Tinamus guttatus; assembly: GCF_059628265.1. NCBI lineage: Eukaryota > Metazoa > Chordata > Aves > Tinamiformes > Tinamidae > Tinamus > Tinamus guttatus. Next base: position 707,198 of record NW_028289078.1, read on the forward strand.
CAAAATCAAGGAGAACTTGGTGTCCCTTTAGGTACAGATAAATCAATAAATATTATGTGATACTGGGCTGGAGTCAGTTTTCAAAATGCTACAAAACTAGCCATTTTCAAATTCCTTTTGCTAACTGAAATACTTTTAAAATAATTAAAGCATACTATGAATTCAAAATGCATGTCTAGTTGGAGACCAAACAGATTATCAGTATGAAAAGGTACCTATTCTGATCTGCCTAATATGAGAATTCAGAAACTTTATAAACCAGAAATTTTACCAAACTATAGATTTTAATGTACTCCAGAAACCAGAACTAATGCCAGACAACCTGGTGATTCTCTTTTCTTAGATGTAATTAAGGAATAAAATGAAATTGGTTTGCACCACACAACTACATTTTTCTTTAACTGCTTTAGAAAAAAAAGAATATGTTCAAGTCAAGGGATATACTACATAATTTTAAGAGGTAAATTAGTACTTAGTGCTATTTGTATTAAAAATTTATAAAAACGTATTTAAAATAGGTTCTAACACCAACCTTCTAAGTTAGATTAGCACTAGAAATATTTTAAGTTCTCCAAATCACAGAATCCCAGAATGGCTGAGGTTGGAAGGGGCTTCTAGAGATCATCTAGTCCAACCCACCCACTCCAGCAGGGACACGTAGAGCACATGGCACAGAGTCACATCCAGGCGTGTTTGGAAGATCTCCAGAGAAGGAGACTCCACAACCTCTCTGGGCATAAAGAAAAAATACTTTAGTAAAGGATGAATACAGGCTTTATCATAAACACAGCCCACATTATTATTATTATTATTATTATTTTACACAGAAGTAAGTTCTTATAGCAAGATATCCTAGAGGAAAAAAAAAGAGGCTCAAAAGTACTGGCACATTTTTAATAACATGAATACAAAAATCATGAACACAAATTATCTCAATGCAAAGAGAGTATAGAAAAAGTAGTAAGAAATCAACATGATTAATGAACAAGGTCTTCTATGACTTGAAATTCAAAAAGCAGAGAACATTGTAATTGAATAGAATTAGCAATGATGAATATACAAGAAAAACATGATCGTGCAAAGACAAAAAAAAGAAACATCAATGAGATATAGCTAGCAGAGAAAATCATTCTGTAAGTACATTAGTAAGAAGGACACCTTATTTGACTGCATTGTTCACTAAAATCATATTTTGAACCTACTCAATGCCCGTGGCAGAGCACTAAGACTCTGGTAGCAGCAGAGCAAAGGAAAAATACCTCAGAGAATGAATATCTAGCTTTGTGTTTTCAAAATAACTGTCAGATAAAATCAGGCCCAGGGCATTAGTTAAAATAACCTCAAAACCGTTTATGGCTACAGTGGTAGAATGGAAATGTGGTGACCTAAGTATCAGAGAGTGACTGTTCAATACAAATCAACCTGCCAGGCTGTTTCTAGGAGGTAGAAACATGAGCTTCATGCTTTAATATATGCAAAATCAAGCTTTAGTTTTGCCCATAACTGCAGCAACTTCAGATTTCTGTCCAGTTTTGGGCACTCAACTGCAAGAAATGGATAGCCTTTTTCCCTTAGTTATTAAGAATACAGTAGAAAACTTGAAGGTCTAAAAATTTTAATCTACAAAGAAAAAGATAGGGGGAAAGATTAGTCTATAGACACCAAAACATCGAAGATAGATAGAACAGAAAGATACTTCAAAAGTCCCGCTAGCCTCTCTTTCCAAGATCAATTCCATCTGCCCCAGTTCTTAAGGATTTGTGTCTATCTTCTCCACTCTACAGTGAGATACTCTATTATTTTTTTTTCCAAACATATGTGAGGAGAAGCAAGTATGTAATTTCTCTTGCCTAATGTGGTATAGTGTGTTTGTCAAAACACACCACCAAGAATGCCCACTAGAATGACAGGTAGATCAAATAGCACTTAGCGATTGCTAAGTGCTGTGATTTGGGTGCATGGGAAAGTAGGAAGAAATACCCAACAGAAAAGAAATAAATTTATTATTCCTCTTATACTGTGAGCACTGTAATTACAGAAACACAGCAAGATCAGTAATAATGAAAATATGGATTTGTTGCAAAAACCTGTTGGTTAGGTAGAACATAAAACTTCTACTTAATCCTTGCTAGAGCATCGGTGAGAAGATAACAATGTTTTTACCAGTTAAATTGTATTTGCGAACTCATTTTTCAAGCAAACTTCTTCCGAGCATTAACAGCAAATCTGCTGTGAGAATAAATGGAGCTATGAGAGAAGTATCTAAAATGGTCCAAGAGAGCGCTTAAAATTCGTTCATTTCGTCATGAAGTTGGATAGATATAAAGCAACGGCACAAGAGCTGTGACTTTTACTGCACCTACTGAAATCAAGATCAAACTTTATGGAAGTCACTGTAGTCTAAACTGTAGCATTTTTATTTGGCTACTTCTTTCTACAGAACCCTTTTTTTTTTTTTTTTTTTTTTTTTACTCTCTGGTAGCTTTTCTTTCATATTTTGTCCTTGATTTGGTTAGGACTTTTAGGACGATATTTGCAATATTTCTAGTGACTGAACAGCCTACTGAAGTTCCCCATACTTTCTTTTTTTTTTACATTATAGTTATTTTTTTACATATTACTTACATACTATTTTTTACAGCACACGCAGATAATCTTCACACAACACATACACATTGTATGCATTAATTTCATAACAGTATTAGATAGAACCATCTACAGAGCTTTCCTAAAGCTAGTTCTTTTCATCCTACACACACAGAGACATTATCTACTACGTTAAAACCCATTGAATTTGATGTGCAAGCTGTCAATAAATATTATAGTCCATACCTGACATATTCATTCAGAGACATACAAAAATACCTTAGAGGTGCACACACACATAAACGTGCATGCATAGAAATGGTGAGTGGATAGGGCCATTTGGCCTTCCTAATAGAAGGTTTTAATATAAAACTACTGTAATGCGTGACCTCTGTGTTGTCATTTTTGTATTTGCAAAGTTTCAAAATATAGTATCCTTAGAATAGGTATTGTTTATATGCTCCTCTCTGTCAATGGAATATGGAAAAATATTGTGAAAGAAAAAGCAGAAGGTTTTAGTAAGATAAAAAATGTTGGAATTTGCTCACTACCTCGGTAAAATTTAATTAAGCATCGGTATCTGGTACAATGCTTTTAAGTGCTTCAGAAAAAGGACACGAATTAAAAATCACATTTGCCCAACTGCTATTTAAGAAAATTAGGACAATAATATACCTTCTGTAAGTGAACATTCTGCATTATTTACCTTTCTTAGCTTACCAATTTCTTCTTTTGCATTGGTCTTTTGCAAAGCAATAATGGATGAACAAACACGAAAAACACAATAATAAAGCTATAGAAAATAAAAGTGGAACACAGAGTCCTAAGTATATATGTCTACAATTAAAATTTCAAGTGAAAAGGTGTTCTCTGAAAAAGTCCTAATAGAAAGTACTATGCTAAATATGTAGTACACTGCAGTGTGGCGCTGCCCTATGCATCAAGCTGTAACAGAGTAAAATTAAAAAAATCTAAAAATAATAATTTAGAAAACCCGACATAAAACAACTTAAAAATGTTAAAGAAGCAAATGCTGAAGGCCTTCCATATATTTTTTTTATAGAATTAGATACATTTTAAACAGCTTAAGTGATATAGCTTACTGCCTTGTAACAGTATTCGGTAGGAAAGCTTAAAGATAGATAATTTTATGTACCTCAAAAGTTTTCCTTTAATGTTCTTGTAACAATCCCTAACAAAAAAGCAAAAACAGAACAGCCCCTTCCTCCCTTTCCTGCCCCTGAGTTGAACAAAGTGCTAATTTCTTTGAAAATCTCAAGAGGTAAAGCAATCACAACACAGAGAATCAGCTATGACAATGAAATAAAAACTAATAATTTTCAATAAATAAAAGCTGAGCTGAATCCAATTCTGTAAAGCAACATTTTGAACTACATGTTCTGATATAAGTAATTAAAAAAAAAAAAAATTGAGAGTCACATCCCAGTCATCTCTATACCAGCAGCAGAGGAAGAGACAGCGTGAATGTAGCTAAAGGGCATAATCTTGCTCCTACTGAAAAAAGCAGCAGAACAGACTAAGAAATAAAAAGAAAAAATAAAAAAGCTGATGACCATCTGCGACAGGTGAAGCGGCTACAAAGCTGCCCACAGGTTGCTGCGTGGGTACAGCGAAGCACATCTTGGGAAACGCGCCGCAGGGAGAGCGGCTGCCGCCTCCCGCAGAGCAGGTGAGCCGGAACCTTCCGGATGCTGCGGGAAGAGCGAATGCTCGGCTCTAAGGAGCTTCCCTAATGCCGGGTAGGAGCGGAGAGAACGGATGCACTTTTCCTGAGTCGCTGCAGAAGGATACAAAAGTATTTGTTTTGATGGTCTTAATGTCACGAGGCTCTCCCATCGGTTTTGATTTTTTTCTATATTTTATTCTTTTCTTTAATCCATATAACTGTATAAGTGAAGAGATATATAGGGAGCCCTTGGTATCTATTGCTGCATTCAATTCAAAGCTTTGGCTGCCTCAGAGTCCCATCATAATATTCTAATTTAAAAACGTGCGAGTTTTTTGGGCTTTTGACATACCAGCTTGTGAGGCAAGAGGCACCTTGGGAAATCTCAGAGGTGATTTGGTCTCCAGCTACATCAAGTCAAAGGACAGTCTGATGAGATCCTAGGCAAATGTTAATGAAATACTCTCTGAAATGTTAATAGTCTAATGCAGGTGACCAGAATGAGCATTGCTGAATACGTACACTAAGAAAAATTGATAGCTACTTATTAGCTTTCTAAAGGTGGCCAAAGTAATGAAATCACATTAATGAAAACAAGCTATTAATTTTCCCTACCTGTAGCTATGATCAAATGTCATATCTTTTTTAGATTACAGGGTATGTACATTTAGGTATTATCCTTTAATTCTGTTTCGTATCTATTTAATATTTGGAATTAAATTTTGGAACACTGGTTTTGGAAATCATCGCTACTGTATGACTCATGCAGGATAACTGTCCCTAAGGAAGAAAAGCTTCCTTGTATCTAAGGAAAGGTGATGCAGGAGAGAATTTCTAAAATTTAAACCCTTAAGCCCATGAAGGTCAGAGGCTGGAATATAAATACTGCATGTGAGTAGCTTGTGTTGCCATCAAATTTTGTTAAGTAGACAGAGGAGTCTAAAACAGCAATCAGAAAACGGGAATTTGGGTAAGGGAGCAGAGAGAAATGCTAGTTTAATGACTGTGATAACACTTCAGAATTTCCTTTTTTTGGGGGGAGGCGGGAAGGGTTAGGAATTGATAGCCTAATGAACATACAATCAGTGCAGAGCAGGCATTTTAACTCAGTGAGAGTCCTCAGTGCAGCACGAGTCTGTAATGAGCAAGCACACACCAAGTTCTTCAGCCGAGAATTACACAAATCACTAGGATATAAAAATATCTTCTTGTGGAAACAACCACACGGAGATAAGCTTTAATGATGAAGTGGCACAGATAAAATAAGGCGTCGAGGATACAGAAGCACCATTAGTTTAAATACTTCATTAGACACAATCACCTCTGACATGAGCATTTTTGATATTGCAGTACTCCACTTGTGCTTAAAATTATGAACTTTAGCACCTTACAACAGTGTCTTAAAGGTTCCAGCTAATTAACCCAGATTGTCTTCTGAAAATCCTAGATCTTTCTTTTTGGAGACAGCTTTCATGTTTTCCTTCTCTTTTTCTTTTTTTTTTTCCACAGCTTAAATTTGCAGTGTCACTCTTTTTTAATATAAAAGTGGTATAAAAACAGAGGAAGTAAATGCGTCATTACCAATGAGTAAACTGTACTGAGTTTTCAGTCCGTATTTCTATATGTGCTGCAATCCCTCAGTAATCTGAAGCAGCATATTCCACTCCTGCCCCTTATCCCGGCTGTGCCTGCACCTGGGTAGGATGATCAGACTGCATAAAGACAAACAGCTCAGACCTCCAGTCTTCAGAAACTTTTCCCTCACATGCAACAGTGTTTGGTTATTTGTTGCAGAGTAACACATTTAGTAGCTGGAAGAGTGACCTTATTTCAAGTTCTTTCATTTACAGAAACTCACATTCTTTATCTTCAAGATTATACACATAATACTGCCTTTACCTACATCTTTAATCCTAGTTGTTTCAATTTTCTCGCTCTCTGCAGATTCCTTTCAGACTTGAATGTTCCTTTTGTGACTTCTTTAAGTCTCAGTTTCAAGTGCTCTATCAAAACACCTATGTAATTGAAGCAGATTTCCACTTCTTATCCATCTAATGCCCTCTTTAAACTGTTTTTAAGAAAGCAGCATGAAATATGGAGCTTCTTTTTTTTCATCATTTGTCTGCTCTTCCTCAGTTCTATCTGCAATGTTGCTCTGCATATCCATTTTGAATTCATCAGAAAACAAAATAAACCTTTTGTTAGCATCCAGATAGATTCTCTCCGAAAAGAATTTAAGACAAAATTTAAATGGAAAGATTTTAGAGAAATCTTTTTTTTTTTCCTTTCTTTCTTACAAGAACTACGGTTGACATTTGGAATGGGAAAAGAAAAACGCACAAAATTTAAAGACAACAAAGATTTTTTTCTTCTATAAAATAAACTCAACAAAAGACTACCTCTGTTTGAAAAAGCATTTTATATAAAAGAGAAGATGAGATGATCCATGTCAGTATATATACATAGACTGGGGATGATTACAGGTAAGCCTGAAAAAGATAATGGTTAAAAATACAGGATTCTAGTCTTAAAAGATTCCAGCTCTCTTTCTAGCAGAAATGCTAATATAACCGTACTTATCTATTAATCAAACGACGAAAACATTCAGCCTATTACCCATTCCAAAAGAAAGCTGCTCTCAAAAATTCATTTGTCCGTTTATTTCCTCCTGGCTTTCTCGTGAGCTGCTAGCTCACCATATTTTCTCCCACATATATCCCCAAACAGGTCAAAATGTGTGTATACCGTATATATTACCACATATGTATTTTATATACACATACACACACTCTTCTTGCTTTTATTCTATTAGGCTATACAGTCCAAGCTATTTCAATCACTTCAGTTTAATTAAAGTCTCATTTCTTTTCATATTATCCCAACAGCCCTCCCTTAACTTTAACACTAGTTTGAATTAATTCTTTCTGAACTCTGGGTGAACTAAATTGCATTAATACATCATTTTTGTTCCTGGAAAACACTTTGCTGCTACAATCACGGAATTGATGATTCTTCTTACAGATGCACTGCATTGGTATAAAAAAAAGTAAATCTGATTAACTCTGATCTTTCCACCTACTTGCCTGTTGGAGACCTTCCTATCTCATGAATTCCCAGTTTATGCAAAATATATGATGCTTTTTCATCCCTCATGTTCTCAAATACATGCAATCATTATCAAACGATAGTTTTGTTTGGAGATGAAAATAATCTGTACTTGTATACCAATTTTATTTACTTATATACTTGAAAAAGAGGGAGAACAGTTTCCTAATTTCCATGTGTTTATAAGAAGTTTTAAATGTTTCCTAAAATAATTTTCTGCAAGATAAGTTAGAGTTTTTTTGTTATTTTTTTTCTTATTGTCTCATCCTTACTCTTGTATGGGAGAGGTGAAGTAGATGATGCATCTCTGTAATTGAACTCTGCTGGAACCTCAAACTTCAAAATTGTTCATGAGCCAAAGAAAAAAAACAAAACCCATCAGAGAGCATCAAGCACAGTTTGCTGGCCATTAAAATGTGGAATTATTTGGGGCTACCTTAGAATTAGGTCTCAGTAGCCTTATCCAATAATCTTACTGGGTCTCCAATAGCAATCACTTTTCTTTCTTTTTAGAGAAAAATAGACTATTACAGAAGATCAAAGTGTCATAGTGATATTCTAAATTCACAGTAGGCATAACTGGGACAGATACCGTATCAGAGCAAAAGGCTCATCAAAAGACTAAGCTGAATGAAATCATGTAAGCTGCTGCTTCAAGCAAAGCAAAGAAAAAGGTGTCTTTATCTGTGCAAATCCTTTTAGGTCATAAAATACCTATTTAATGTCGCAATATATGATAAACTAATTCTCAGACTAACCTCGAAACTGGACGCTATCGGCAACCTGCATCTCGACCTGAAAGCTCTGATTTATCTATGTTGTGATAAACATGCCCCTTTAAAGCACAGGCCCCTGCCTCGGAGGAGCGGCTTCACCTCCCTTTCGTGTCAATTCTCTGCACTGCTGCATTGCCACCGTCTGCGGTGGCCACTGGAGCTGGAGTCAGACGGAGCTATCAAATCAATTACAGCAGCCTGCCGCTGCCTTACACCGACAACAAGTGATTGATAACAAAACCTGCCGACTTCCCGCTCTCATCTGACAGCAACAAAACACTCCCTGCCTGCTTTTACTGGCGTTTGTCATAAATCAATAGCAATTTCATCACTCAGAAAGGTGCTGTCAAGTCTACTCAGTCCATCTGGTTTCACTTTACTGTTATAATTTTTAATACATAAACTATTCAAGAAGGTTAATGTATAAAATGGGTTTCTTCTAGAATTTCCTATGCCCCAGCATCAGAGCAACACTTACAAAATATAAAACTAATCTAATCAGTGGATCTAATCAATGTCTATAAGTACCTCAAGGGAGGGAGTGCAGAGGATGGTGCTGGTCTCTTTTCAGTGGTGGCCACTGACAGAACTAGAGGTAATGGCCACAAACTGAAACACCAAAAGTTCCACAGGAACTTAAGGAAAAATTTCTTGACAGTGAGGTTGACAGAGCCCTGGAACAGGCTGCCCAGAGAGGTTGTGGAGTCTCCTTCTCTGGAGATCTTCCAAACCCGCTTGGATGCCACCCTGTGCCATGTGCTCTAGGTGACCCTGTGTGTGCGGGGGGGTTGGACTAGATGATCTCTAGAGGTCCCTTCCAACCTTAAGCATTCTGTGATTCTATGAAAACATCAATCGCTCTTAAAGATGAAAGGAGGAACCTAGAGAATCAACATTCAAGAATCAAAAGACACACTGTATTACCTACAATGCATCTACAACCATCTTTGCTAGGAATTCTCTCTGTCTTAGGGAATACTATCATCTGATCCAAAAAGAAATAGTTTTTTCGGACCCATTATTATGGTCTTTCAATAATTATACGTGCAATTTGGAACAGCAAATCATGTGAAGGGAACTTTTTAAGCATGAAGTGACTTAAGCTCTGCATTCTTCTTACCACACTTAGCTGGACTGTCAATACATCAAAAAAGTATTCTATTTTGCAAACCATAAAAAAGGCTAATTATAATACTTTAAAGCATTGTGAATAATTATAAATGTAAATTTTTATTATCTTAGAGAATTCACTGATCTACCAAGAAGCACAATGAACTGTGTGACAAGAAAGCAGCTAGCTATCTCAAAATGTGGGATCTTCTTCAAATCAAAGCTTCAGGGGCTGATCTAGAAAGAATTGTATCACAAAATGAATTAGAGTCTTCATTTGCTTAAGTAAGTGGTGAATGTTCCAACTTCACTGGAGTGTTTCATGTAGAAGAAAAAGCTCTGAACCCTATTATTTAATGGGTTACAGTGTATGCTTAGAAATAAAGGTCTTCCACACTTAGTTTTCTAGCCAACAATTGTTTAAGCAATGCATGTTAAAAACACGTGCTGTTTTAATGAGTTGTATTTGTGTTTTGGGATGCCCAGTGTTGTACTCCCATTTGGAATAACGGTGATACTCCCTGCAATGGTACCATACAGTAATTATACCATTTGGATTAATAACATGAGCATTGACTAAAAAAAAAAAAAAAAAAAAAAAAACCCAAAGTTTTATTTAAATGTCTTTGGAAGTTTATTCTGATTGTTCTCTGACAACCAATTTTACAAAAATCTAAGTCATACTTATGGGCTGACTGAAATTCCCCTTCCGATGTTTCCAAGTGTTGCCACTATTTTTCCACCAAATGTCTTTTAGGATCTTTCGCTTTTATTTACAGCAAGGAAAAAAGCTAGTGTCCACATGCCTTATCTGAGTTTTCTACCTTGGGAACTTCGTGCAAATATCATTGAGTAACAGCCTTCTCAATTTTTTTTTATACTTAACAGGCAGACTAACACATCAGAGAACACATTGATTTTAAAAGCACACGACTTACAAATTTATTTAGAGTGCCACAGGCCAGTTAAAAAGAGGTTTCTCTCTTATGGTATCTCAGAATATTTCACCGCTATCCAAATGAGCATCTATCCCTGAAGTGTCATTTCAAGACTGCCAAGCATTGCCACAGTTGAATCTAAAATGCATAGTCAGTCCAAAACCAAGTTTTTTCTTTTCCCTATATTTTATTGCAAGAGACATGTACTGAAACCTATCTTAAAAAATGAATGGGCTAATTAAATGAAGATGATAACATTATAATATAAAGCTTGAGAATGAATGAATGGACTTTTTCATAAGCCATAGAGAGATGAACAACATTTTTAAAAATTTCAAAAAACCCTGAATGCTATTTCTAACCTTCTGTTACTGTATGCAGAATAGCCATTAGAAAAATATGTTATGTTCTTCAGTGGTTTCCTTAACTAGCATCTGAGAAGAAAAAGATAAAAGGAAAAAAAAAAGAAACATACAGGCAATAACTAGATAAATCTTATACCAGAACTTAATCCATATTTATTATTACTTGAAAGGAAAACATAAAAAACATGTTCTTGAAACTACAGAACTTGCTTTTTTTACTTAAATAGTTGCTTCATCTTTTTAAAAGAATTTCTCTTGTGAAAGACCCAGAAAATGGCAATGAGGGAGATCACCTGGAAAAATACGAATTGAAATGTGAGCACTAACTTTTCTCAGTGATCACCATTCTCATTTGAATCCTGTAGCAAAGCATAAGCCTCAAAAAGAACAGAAAAAGAAAGAAAGAAAGAAAAAAGCATACAGAAGTAGCATTGGACTTATGATCTGCAGAACTATGTCAAACACAGTATCTTTTATTCCCAAGGAACTCAGAGAAAGTGCCTCAGGACTTGCATTTCTTCAAAGACTGATGAAAAAAAATAAAGTCATTCATAGTGGCATGTTTTTGAGGACTGTTACAAAAGAAAGAGGTTGTATTAAAGTTGTGTGAAAGAAAAGGTGTAGTCATTTTCTTTTAATTTTACTAGCATGGCACTCACCAGGAAATCCTGCACCTCACAAACTAGGCCCTATATCACTCTAAATCTTCTTAAATGTTCTCAGTCATAACAACTGAGGCCATTAATGTCATAACTTCACCTGAAAAGCTGCTAAAAGATCTAATGCAATGACAGCATGTCTCTGTGATACTCATTTCTCATTCAATCTCTCTGCCCCTGCCAGGACCGTTGCTCTGTTCACAGATATTCAGAATATGCCCTGATTCAGAAGGAATATCTAGCCCAGCAGGGAGGCGACTTCATTTCCTGCATATTTGCAAATATTCTCAAAACACACCAAACCTGCATTTCCCACACTCCACCTACATGACCACCTAACTTGGATGCTGAGCAAAAGTAGTAACATCCATCTTCTTTCCCTATCAACTTTTTTTTTCTCCCCTTAATTTCTCATAAATGCTTAAAAAAAGGAACCATTTCACATGAAATGAAATTTCAGCTTTCAATACAAAAATATATGAGAGGAAAAAATATGCTTTTTGTCAAACTTATTTTTTTCTCTGTCCCCTTCACTTCCCACCAGAAAACAAACACACAAAGCCCCCAGTCCTGCTCCAAGGACCACTATGACCCAGCCGTTTGTTTCAGTTGGTACCTTTACAGCCCCAGCACCCTTTCCCCAAGTACATTTAAACTGGTGGAAGTGCCACTTTTTCATGGCAGGCTACTGCTCAATGACAGATTTACTTAAGGAAGGGCCTTAACTGAGATCTAGTTTAGATTTATAAATAAATATCTGTAGGCAGACACAAAAGTAAAGGAGAACAAAAGACATGCTTTAAGCGAGTATATGTGGTTCAATGGCAAACACGATTTTCAACTTTCTGAAGCAAACACAGAACGTATCCATTTTGATTTAATTCTTCATCAGAAATGTATTAGCATTTAATGCCTTTACACAATTTTCATAGAAAATGCTTAAGACAACTCTTGTAGCAGTTTCATACGCAACTATGTATAATTGAATGTAAATATTTTAAAAAAAGAAAAAAAAAGTTTAAATATATCGCCATTAGCTTCTTCTCCTTCAGTGTCCAGTGCTAGCTTCTTTTGCAACTTTTACTCACACCTGTTATTTCTTAAAGTGGTGCAAACACTGCCAACTTGCAAAATTCACTGAGTTTTCAACGCTTAAATAAATAACTGCCTTTGCAATGTGGGTTTCTTTGGCCAGGAATATGTTTTGAGAGCCAAGTTTCAGAGGCCACTGAAACCCAGGCAGCAACGGAACCCTTATTTTAACGTCTAATAACAATATCGGTTGCTACTTCAGCACCTTCGCTACCCGCAGCCCTACAGGCCTCGAGCTAGGGTTTTTCGGAAAGGAGTGGGGAGGGGGACGGAAGGCAGAACCGTTAACGCCGGTTTGAACCGCCCCGCGGCCGCGCAACGGCCGCGCCCGCCATTAGCATGCGGCGCGCTGCCCGCCGCGGCTCCCGTCGCCATGGCGACGCGCGTTGCCCGGGCGACGCGGGGCCGCGGCGGAGGCCGCTGCGAAGGCGCCCGCACTTCGTAATGGCGGCGGCTCGGCCTCCTCCCCTCCCCGCCTAATTAATAGCAGCCAGCCTCCTTATTTCTTATTATTCTCCCTAGCCTGAAGTATATCCATGACTATTTTAATAACCAGAGACATCTGAAATACCTTTATTACTCCTCCCTTCATACAGCCATAAAAAAATACGTGGACTGCAGCCAGACTCCCAAATGAGAGAAGTCCTTCCAAATATGCTATTTTTTTTTTTTTCACAGGTGGTTTACATTCATTTCAGAGCAACTGATGGGGAGAAGGAAGATTTATTCCTAAATAACGGAGCTGCTACAGTGCTGGAGTAAAGGCAGCTATATGGGTGGGCTACAGTCTGCATGGAGAGCCAAGATAAGAGGAGGCTGTAATTTAATTATCCCAAAGCACACTGAGTTGTTAATTTAGGCTGAATTTGAATTAACCAAAAACATTTTCACAGAAACTGAAAAGTGTAAATAAACTGCTCCATAAGCACTCTTTAAAACTTTTAAACCACACAACACCTGCTGCTTTTTGCTGTCGGGCCACACGTTTAACTGGAGAAGCTGCTATGAATTTTTAAACCTTTTGAAACATCTTGGAATTATTTTTTTTTCCCCCCACCTCTGATACTGCCTTTGAGTTTATCAAATGCAGACTCGGCTCTGAGTAATGTGGATAAAAGCCCCTTGGCAGAATCATTTTATAGCACGTGGCAGCTGGCCCAGGGACCTGGCTGGTGGCTAAGTGCTCCACACCGAAGCCGGTGCATGGCTGGGCTCCGCAGGGAATATACAGCTTTTGATATATAAGCAAGTGTCTGATACTTGATTCCAACCATAGCATCGGAAACATCTACATTATTACTTTGTTGCTGCTTTGGAAAATAGCCTAATTTAACTTGTGTTAAGTTCTATCTTAGTGTGATAAATAATACTGGTTACATCACATTATTTCTCTTCTTGATGAATTAAATTTTTGACAGTTTAGGGAAACAAGAAATAAGTGATACTAATTTGAAGCCTTATTTTGAAATGTAAAAAAAAAAAAAAAAATAGAAAAATCATTGCTTCCAATTGATGTTGCATTGTGAGCCAGATTTCCAAGTTTCAGGGCTCACTCAATTTTTGCTTAATAATTAATGGGATTTTATTTACAAAAAGGTAAAAGGAAAACTAATACAGATACTTCACATGAATATAAATTACCAAAGAACATCTCTTGTGCATTGATCAGTAATGAGTTATTACATGTACTCCAACAATAAATCCCGGTGGAGAGTTTAAAGGAGAGAAGTTCTATTCTTAGGTTGATTTAACAAGTCTGTACTGATTTACTGAGTAAACTCAAAGTTATTGCAACTTTCTTTGGGTGAATTTGTTCAATTTCACAAACCACTTCCATACGTGTATAAGAGCTAAAATTAAATCCAACACTGCAGCACTCAAGCTCATGTGCGTCAAAGATAAGAAACACCGCAAAACTGATGGCTAAAATAGTGTAAAGTATACACTACTTTCATTACGTGTTGAAATTTTACTTTTTTTAAAAAAAAAAAGCTTGAAAAATGGCACAAGTTTGAAGTTCTTTGATGTTGCAAATAAATTAAAGAAAACTTATCATACAGTTTATGACTAAATGCCTGCTTTTTGGTGTGAGAAGCACAAAACTTTATGTCTCGAGGAGAGAAAAGGGATGATAACGATTGCAGAGAACCACCCCGAGTTTCAACAGAGGGAAAGAAGGGCACAGCATTTCAGCGAGTTGATATTGCCCCCTGCTTGTGCGTGCGTGCGCGCACATGCATGCACACTTACGTGCAAGCTTCCCTGTGCTAGATCCAATCTGTAACAACTACGAGTTTGGTCCTTGTGTTTTTCCCCTCCTTTTTTTTGCCTTTTTCATGGAAAATTCTAACAGGTATTGCTAGGCAACAGAGCATCACAATGCTCTGCCCATAAGGGGTGTTATCTGGAAAGCTCAGGAGTTACTATGACTGAAGGAAAAACTTACGCCTGAAAATCCTGGAGGGCACCAGATTGATTAGTGCAGCAGATGATTAGGGTGGGCCACATGAAATCTTTGTTGAAAAAAACAGATTTTCCAGGTTCTTCATTAGCTTACTCTAAGACAGCTCTGTTAAAATCAGATATCTAAACCATATATATGCCCAATGTTCTTAAATCAAAAAGAAAGCTAAAATGCACACCCAAGCAAAAAGTGCCCCTTGTTCCTACTTTATCTGGGGATTATTAACAGCTATTAACTTTGTCTACATACAGTTCACAATTTGAATACTGAATAGGTAGTGCATATTCAATTAAAAATGGTTTTTCTGTATTTTATTTTTCTATTTTTTCCACCCTGTAATGAAAGTATGTCTTTGGTTTTATTAGAAACATCCACACAAAGCTTAAAAACAGGAGTCAATGGACAGGTCTGAAACATCCGGTCCAGAACATGAACGTTCCTTAAAAAGCCTGCTTTAGATCATTGAATTTTAGATGATTATTTTTATTGTATTTATATAAAACCTTTGTATTATTTAAACAAGCTGCTAATAAGAGCTTAAATAATGTGAAAGCTAAGGTTTTCAGTTGTCTCCTCCACCCTATACTTCTCCCTATACTTTTAAGTACTAGCTAGTAGTCTATACTAGTAGTCTATACGAGGTGAAATAGAGTACATCGTGTTGAAATGCTACTGCAAACTATATTTTGCTCTCTCAGTCTCTTTCTCTTTTCCTCAGAATACGGATGCCTCTTATTTGGAACTTAAAGGAAGAAAAGGGAGTATTATTGAACAATGTATCTTGTCTTTAATTCATTACAGAATTGCACAAGCCACCATGCAGTTGGGGTGGACTGGCCCTTGCGCTACCTTTTAAACAGACTAGCAGAATCCTTGCCACAAAGCCTGGCTCAAAATCACCTCTGGGCTCACGCAATGCCTCTGTGGCCTTAAGAAAAATACTATTTTGTGTGTTTTCCCTATTTTTGTAAGCATACCTCATGCAAGCATACCATTATCTCTAAAATCTTATAGTTTAGGGCAGCAAGGTTGCAGCACTAAATATAAAGCTCCTTGGAGTGGAATTGTGCCCTAGCATGCTTATCATAGTCCAAAAAAACAAACAAACAAACAAAAAACACCCCTAGATTATAAACTCCATTTAGCTGCACTCCATTTAGCTTTTGGAGATGAACAATTTGATGTAAAGATAACTCAACACCAATAATAATAATAATAATAATAATAATAATAATAATAATAATAATAATAATAATAATAATAATAATAAATAGGGCTGCAACCCGCAACTGAAACCATGAGCACGAGGCAGTGTTACCATGTTAGCAGTTTAGAAAGACTGTTCTGATTTCTCATACTGTCCTACTGTTCTCCCTCACTTGTTCAGTTTAGCTTCCACAGAACCAAACCTTGCAAGATCTTAGTCAAAATGCAGTTAGTTTTCTTGTTAAAAAAATATTCTTGACCAAATGAGCTTTCTTATCGCTTTTGGAAATGCATTACTTTTTGCAAATATTTTTTAAAAAAAGACATTCAGTACATCAGTGTTGGCTAAAGGAATAAAGATTTTCAAATAAAAAATCAAGGATAACCCCTGCTTGTAAAAGCACTGTACTAAATTAAAAGCGGAGAAGAGTTACATATAAGAGAAAATACCCAACTGTTCAACTTGCTGGCATTTTAAAGGCACAGCTGAAGAAAGCCTGCAAATCCCCTGGATCCTTACATGAGGAAAAATACCCTGGTTATTTAATTTAAAATTATTCTTCTACGGTTTGACAGCATAGCACTAAGCTATAGCTGACCTAATCACATTCAGCTTTTTGTTGTCTGCAGCAAGACCTCTTACCAAACCAAATGTAACGATGTTAAATTTTACACAGAACTTGCTTTTTAATGAGTTTTTGTTTGTGCTCTTACAAAAATATCAAAAATATACTGTGTTGTGTACTATAGGACCAGCAAAGATTAGCTGGAGATTTTTTTGCAACTTTTCAGCTTGCATTTCCTTCAGCATGCACAATTTCACCTGTGCTTTCTGTCTATTAATTGTTGAAGACTTCTGTAAGTGAAATGAGGTAGGGAACATTCACTAGCTGTTACTAGCTATCTCTCATAAGGCTTAAGAAATAAAATAGAATCCTCAGTTATGAAAACACAAACACTTTTAAGAATTGACTATTAACTGAGTGCCATGGGAACGTGGGGGGGAAAAGAAAGGGTAACACCACTGTAGCATGTTTTGTTTTCAGTTTCAGGAAGCTTCTATTCCAAATGACACAATATTCAGTCTTGGCCTTTTTTTTTTTTTTTTCCCTCACAAAGCTGAAACAAACCCTACATTTTATAACAGGAGATCTCGCTACCTAACAAGTGTTCAATAAAATGATCTCAGGGCAACTGCTGTTAGGTGGATAAACAGAGACTGGGTTAACTCAGTGGAGAGTAATTGGCTGTGTCCTGTTTCGAGCCAGCGAGTGGCAAACACGGGAAGAACAGCCCTGAAGCACTGGTGTAAGCTTGGAGGCGGATTAGCTGCTGCTGAAGGCAGCAGGAGCAGGAGCCGTTCCAGGAGCTCCCTCACAGCCGTTTCCTCCACCCTGTGAGACACAACTGGAAATCCCTTAATGCACTCTGCCCTTCATTTATTTTTGCTACTGGACATTTGAGAGCCTTTATGAATGTTACTTTTTGAGTAGCTGCCTGATGATGGATCACACAGAATTAAAAAGATTTTGTGTTTCTTAGGGAAAGGGGAAGACTACCATCTACAGTACAATTATAAAACTCAGGGTTACCTCATAGCACAGCACTTTCTCTCTGTGTTGAATAGTCAGAACAGTGCGCGCAACTACTCCTGTATCACCCCGAGTTATCATTTACACCAAAACTGTGTACATAACACGTCCATTAAAAGATGCACAACTGAGACACTCTTCCTATTATTCGTATAAATAATCATGCTGTTTTTTAAGACTGTTTTGTTACAGCCTGAACTCTACCAGCTTTGCATTTCATATAATGTTTACATTTTGTTATACTAGTCTGCAGTTGTGAAGCATTATCTTTAAATGCTGCCTATGAGCAAGGTTACGTAATTTAAAATCGCAGTACTGATTTATTAGCTGTTATCGAGCTATTATAATGAAACATTAGTACTTTGAAAAACATTAGCACTGAAGTTAGCTGTGTCTTTATATAAATTACACAAACACACACAAGAATTCAAGTTTGTTATACAAATGTAACACAAAGCCTTATATAACTGCACGGTAAGAGACTTAATTCATTATTTTTCTCCCACAAGATCTTGCATCATTCAGTGCACAGAAAAGACTGTGCTCAAAGAGCAGCTATTCAAGCTATTGTTTTATCCTCAGTATTCAGTGAACCATTCTCATGTTTTAACAATTTTTATAGGTACAGAATTAAAACATGACAAAACATGTTCAGGCCTTTGAACTTCAAGCACTTAACACTGATACAGAATTGAAACACGGAGAAACATCTTTGTCAACCCCAGGCAGTTGAACTCGATGCCGAGGCTCACTGACTATCAGCGATTCATGGAAAACTCCTCTATAGGACGGGTATGTCCCTCTCTAAGTAGAAGTAGCCTGAGCTTCTTAAATTGGTATCTTTATATAATGTGAACACTCTTTAAGAAATCAAATGCATGTACATTCAGAAGATCAGAACTGCTTAGTACCTGATATCCCAGGGAATTAGCACTATATAGTATATAGCACTAAATTCACTTGCAGCTGTGGATGTTTGGTACTTCTATAAAACAGGCCCATAGATCTCAACTTAGTAATCAAATAATAAAAGTTTTGAAAAACCAAGCTTCCCCCACACACGTGTTCACACCCCTCCACCAAAAACAGGATCCAGGTAGGACCATGATAAAGGATAGCACGCATTGCTCAATAAGACATCTTTAAAAATTGTGTCTTTTGCTATACTTCATTCATTAAGCACTTGCCCAAAATTTATCACAATATCCTTCTCCTGATCTAACCCCGTAATTGGGCATCATGTTCATAGGGGTTATAAGCAGGACTGGAATCATTGGATTTGCGCACCCACCTCATGAGCTAAAAATGGTGGAATGAAAGATCAATGCTGTGAATTTTACTTTTTCATGGAAGGAACAACAGAAACATTTACATTTTGCACTACAGAAAGAAAAAGTGTAGTAGGAGGAAGAAGAATCAATTTTCTCCCTTGTAGTAATAGCAATGCATGCAGTGCATAACACGCAAATACTGAAACAGGACTAGCTCCTCAGATAAAGAAAAAATTCCTGCGTGAAAACAATTTTGGCTAGGAATTGAAGTTAAGTATGGCGGGAGGGTTTACTTTTAAGTTTCAAAACAGAAAAAAAAAACCTAAATATAACTGTGACTACAGTAAAACAAAAAAATAAAAGCATTTATCTAGCAGACACTTCTGCAAAATACTTCATTCCTAATAGCTTGGATAGTAGCTTTTTAAATGGAGTGTATAGTCTGACCCCTTCTCCAGAGGCTGCAGAAAACAAGGGGGAGGTGCGTGTCACATCAGTCTCTGCCTTGAGGACCTATTTCCCTGGCTGACACATCTCCAGTGTGTCAAACTTCTGCCTGAGCCCCTTTTTAACTTTTAGGTATGCTGTGTAATTGTGGAGCTGGGTAAAGGAAGTGCTTCCTTTAAGGCACTGGTTTCTTTTCCTGGATCTGGTGCATTTATGAGAAATAGCCTTTGCCACAAGAGAAATTAGGCAACATAATTCTGCTACTAATTTCTTTTGCTTTTAATAACTCCAGCTACCAAAGAAAAAGACAAGTGGAATGTAGGTGCCAACTTCAAAACTGAAATTATGAAAATCCCTACCAAGCTGTACTTAGCCTTGGTTCACCCAGGCTCAGTTATTCCCTTTCTAAGGGAATGTAAACCATATTTACTGTATCCGTGGAAAGTGCCCTTCTGCTCATTAGCCTGCTTCTCAACAAATTACACTATAAATAAGTAGAAAACCAATGTGCACTAACAACATTACTGAGCCTACTGATTCAGGCATTTATATTGAATGGGGAAGGCTGGTTATGCTACAACAAGAACTGTTCAGCCCATAATCCAGTGACTGCTTGAAGTAAAACATGGAGGCCTGGAGACTCTGAGCATGGAAACACTGGCCTGTTCCTTTCCTCATGTCCCATTAGGCAGGCATTTTCCAACAAATAGTTCACCTGTGGTTCTAATTAATGGTTCTTTTATCCAAGGTGTTTTTATCAGAACAGCCATGGTTTCATACTATTCACGAGACAAACAACTATAATATTGATACAAACTTCTTAATTTCCCCAATTTCTTTTCAGAAGTTCCACTTTTTTTTCCCTCGCATTAAAAGGGGAAGTTTTCAGATTATTTAAATGGTTTTACTGTTTTTATGAATCAAGATCATCAGAAAATGCTGGAATGACATACATGGCAATATCTGTTCTCAAATGGCAAGAAAATACAGGTATCAAAGTGATTCTTGGATGTAAAAATGTATACCCTATGTGATTACTGAGTTCAAAATTCTTGGACATGGCTCCCAAAATGCCTCTGCACAAGCCCAACTCAATGTACAGCACTGTACCCACAGGTACAGCATGAACCCACATTTGTGCTGACTGAATAAGCTGACATATGGGGAATGGTCAGCATGTTTAGCCTGATCTTCCCCGTCAAAACACAACTGTCCTCCTCCAACGTAAGAATAATTTTACCATTCTGGTGAAAGCTACATTTGCCCTTGAATTTACTTCCTTTACCATTAGTGTTGGTGGCTCAGACTTATGTCAGCCTTTTGAGGCTTCTCATTATTTTACTGGATTGTTGATGTAGATTTTCTATTAGGCTTTCATGATGAAAACACACAAGATTAATCTATTTTTGAAGTGGAACAAAGATGATACTGCATTTATCAAGCAATTTACAGGCAAACCCAACCGTTTTGCTTCATTTTAAATGCTAATCTCCATTCAGAGTGTCCCTAGACTTGAGAGTAAAACTTCCAATGTTCCTACCCTAAGAAAGGGAAGGAACTACAATTTCCCTGAATCTATTTAAAACCTTCTATTTGTAAATTTGATGAATGGTGATTTAAAATGGGGGAAAAAATAATGTGGAACTTAAATCCAGCATTTCCTTTGCACTGTACACTTTGTTCTTTTCCGAAACACACTTTGGTTAAAAATGAAAACAAATTTGCTTAAAGGAGGGAAAAACTAGAACATGAGGGAATACATTCACTTATCTGACAAAAGATGAATTAAGAACTGTAATTAAAACAACTCATGATTAATATTTTGTGCTTTCTTTACATCTTTTAAAATACTTCCTAAATATTCTAGCATTAATCAGGCATTACTTTAATCACAGGTTTAGACTGAGGTCAAGGATGATGCACCATTTGTATCAGTCTGGGATTTTGCTCTCAGTGCTGTCCTTCAACAGGGAAAAACACATTTTTAGCGTCTAGATTATGAAATTCCAGTAGCTAGCACTTCACAAACACTGCGACTTTCATGAAAAGATAATCCCTTAAAACACACACCCAGAGCACTACGGCTGTTGTTCAGCTGGTACAATTTATTATTCCGTTTGGTTCAAAGTTTTTGAAGATGCTCACAAAGAAAGCAGGAGTTTGGATAGCACTTGCCCTTAACATTAGCAGAAAAATAAACAAAGTTGAAAGCCTTGTAAATTTATGCCTAAAACCTTGTTTAACAGATATGGGATCAACCTGAAAAGTACTCTGTAAAGAGGTTCTGTCACTCCTCAGACCAACTCAATAATTTTCTTTGAAAGGAAGCCTCTGCATGACTAAGCAAAGAAAATACAAATATGGGTAAATTGTTGGTAATTTATAGCTCCCGTAGCTGATTTAAGGTTCTCTGCTGTTGCACATTCAGAATATTGCTTTGAATATATGAATTGCCTATAGTAGGTTTTGGAAATCTGGTTACCTAGCTAGACGTTTAGGAAGCTGACATTTACTATATCTGCAATTATGGAATATACAGTGTCATTGCTTTCAAATGTCACCTCTTTGCCACAGTTCTTATCTTGCAGAAAATGTCCTTGCTTCCCTCGAGAGAAGCATTCATATTAAACTGCTACCAGCGCATACCAGCAAGATATTTACAAAAGCAATTAGCACTTCTGAGTGCTTAATTTGGCATCTTCAAAGGGTCTCACTTTAGGAATAAATTCTGCAAACCTCTGAAGAATAAGTCCCCTTCATGTCTCAAGGTGGCACCTAAAATCATTACTTTTTAAAAGCATTGCTTCTCTTTCTTGTCTATATGATGTTCACATATAATTCCTTAAGATAGGCTACAGAATAGGGGGATGTGTGTGTCACCTTACTTGTGGATTTTATAGCTGAAAAGTCTCAAAAGATTTTACAAGAGTAATGAAACAGACACTAAAAATTTCTGTACAATTATAATTTCTCATCTTTTATTCTAAAAAAGGGTAGTGCTAAGGTTGGCAGTTTGACTTACACAAAATGTTAACAGAACTTATTTTTTCCTTTCTATACCCATCTACTTCACAATAGATTAATATGCGTTTACTACTGAAGCACCCTTTCTACATGCAGTTTTAACAGAACATGCACATCATTTTGCAGTCTTTGACATTTAAAAATAAATAATACATGTTTTATACCTATCTTTATATTTTTATTATTGATGTTACTAACTTGGTGGAAAAGGATTGGAAAGAATCCAACATTTACTTTTTTTTTTCTTTGGGTCCAAAACTCTTCTCATTTGCTGTCATCCCCTATGACTCAAATGCTTTCTCCTCTCCAACATTAAATTACAAGAGAAAGAGATCAGTAGATAAGGATACTAGAAATTTAATGTCAAGAATAATCCTACTCCTTTCTGTTTTAGAATGTTAGTTAATTCCTTAGGGCTGTCTCTGAGAGAGACTGCGTGAAACTATCCCAATGCCGAAGCAGTTCTAAAAATATAAAAACGACCAAATAAGCTTTCCTTTTCTGCATGTTTTTTTCCACACACACATAAAATTGACTTTTATGGTCACAATTTCATTGAATTCTGCTGTCTGCCCTAGGAAGAAACTCCTTATAGTAAACAGTGCAAATTGTTTCAGGGGAATTACTTCCGTCAGAATAAGCAGTAATTTTATTTGACCTACAAAGTGAATACTGCAGGGAAGCGTTAGTCTTAAATAGAACAACTGAGAACTACCTGTTTTTTTTTTTTTTTAATAGAAATTCTATATTAAAAGTTTTCATTTTCATACCAGTGCCTACAGTCAAAGTTTTCTGCGCAGGTAACCAGCCTGTCGAGTACAGCTTCACAAGTCCTTAGAGAAGTTTTCTCCACCAGAGGTACCAACAGTGATGTTTTGAGATCAGATGCAGAAAGAGTAACTGAAAGTACACAGTGCCTTCAAAACAACTCTGCCCTGAGGAACTGGTTTTGCTCAAGAATGCATCATTAGTGCTACAGGTTAAACAACATCTACTGGGAAAAAATTATCTTCACCGGTTTCACTGTTTCCCCAACATTAGCTGCTTCCTACTGCTCACTACATACAATTATAGAAAAGATAGTAACATTAAGGACATGTACACATTTAAGAAAAAGAAAAAGGTTAAAATGTCAGTCAAGGTATCATGCTAAAGCAATGCTGAAATAAAACAGTGACCTCCAAGTGGTTGCATTATTCACGTTTCAAGAATGAAGATGAGGCCGCGCTCATTGTCAGCTGTCATTGACAAAAGTGAGGGAGCAGAGACACCAGTTTGGACCTCGGATGACGGGTCTTTAGCAAATAAAAAAGGAAAAAAAGGTCTCTCTTTTCTTTGGCTTAATTGGGAACAGAATGACATTGCTTGAGAATAATTTTATTTAACAATAAGATGTTTAAAATGCTTTGGACAAAATGTGATGTGCAAATTATTCTGTTGTTTACGGATTTACTGAACAAGCAGCAATGGTAATTAAGTAAAGACTCTCTCTTATCATAGAAGTTTGTTTTTAATATAGAAACACGACCTTATTTTCACCTTTGAAAGTTTAGTCCACAATCCAATTACTGATTGCAAAAGATTTATTTCAGCCTTCGTAGTCACAAAAGCAACTTGTATGTTTACTTGCATTACTATAGCTTTTATTTATTCACGCCATTTTGAATATCACTTATTTTCTGTAAAAAAAAAAAAATCTTATTCTCTGGTGCATTTCAAGTATGTAAACATGAAATCAAAGCTGTATCTGGAATTTGCATATATTCATTTCTGGCAATATTAACTTGACTAATATTACTGCAAAGAAACGTGTGGTTGTAGCAGCAGAGAACTTGGTGTAGGCTGCAAAGCCTGACTAAAAAGTTTGTGAATTATGCAGGTTTCTACACCACAGTGAGTTCTATGCTATGTTGGATAAGCTGTTAAATATATTTGAACTTAACTAGCTTAAAATAAGCATGCAAGTCGCAAATACCCCTTAAGTAAATAACTGATAAACTCAGTCTTAGCTATAAAAGCTGCTTCAAATGGCCTAACTTGCAAGCTCCTGATCACTCAGAAATAAATGCTTTATACTATTCCACTGGAGTATTTCTCTTCTACTACTATTACTCGATTAAAAGAAAAACAAAACAAAACAAAAATCAAGAAGCACTTAAACCTCCCCAATTTTACAATACTTAATCAAAAAGATCCTAATGTATAATACTGCTCACATATCATATGCCAAGTATCCAATACTTCAAACAAGAATTACAGGAAAAGCATATACCACAATATTCACTCCAGTTTATAGTTCTTTGCAGACAAAATTAGTAGCAACATTAACGCGTAGCTTTAAATTTATGTGCAATTCAGTTGTTAATGGAAAAATTCAAAGCAGAATGAAGGGTAACAAAAGAAATAAATACACAGATCACATCAATATTATGAAAAAAAATCTAGTAAAAAAGTTTTGTATTCTTAAGGTGTTATGTCATTTCCAAGACATAACATTTCCAAATGCATATTATTTCTGATAGTTATGCAGTAGAGCTTTTGCTCAGAAGGAAATTATCTGACTTGATGGACCTTGTCACAAGCAGAAAGAAAAGTGATTCGTAATTCTGATCGCAGCAATAGAGTAGATTTAAACCTGACAAAAATCACACACCGTATTAGAAAAAAGACAGTCTGCTCAGTAAATGAGCGGCATAGCAGGATTGAAAATGAAATAACCCACCTTGGAGGCCACCCTGAGCAGGAGGACTGTACCTTTTAAACATGAAATCTCAGTTAAACACTGCAAGAGCTTTCTAGGGATCTCAAAATTCATTAAGAGACTAATGGCTATTGTCTCTTGGTGAGACCTATGGCCAACATTCAACCAAAGCTGCTTTTTTTTTCCTAGAAGGTCATTTAATTAAATAAAGCAATTTAATTTCTGAATTCTAGAGCTAAGCAGCATTTGTTTGCTCCTCTGCACTGCTTCTTCATGAGGCTTGGTTCAGCCTCACTTGTAAAAGCTACTTTAGTCCCTTGACCAGTATCAGGCTGAGAAGGACAACGTGAAATGAGAGTTTCGTTTCACTGCTGTGTCTGTATTACAGCTACGGAGAAAAATGTGCATTCTGTCAATGTTCATCTCCCTCTCCATTCCCTGTGAGGGGAAACCACTATTCTCCAATTCCCTTTTATACAGGAGTCTGATTTATATTCCACTCTGGAGAAACATCGTCAATGACAAAGACCAAACAGTGCTATTTAACAAAAAAAAGTCACATTAACTCGAATTTGATGGTATCTGCCATCCTCTATAGAGATCGCTCCATTCTAAACATTTCAGTGGGCAGATATTCAGATATTTCAAGTCATGTCTTTTTGACTGCCTCATGAGCCACAAGTGTTCATCCGTTCACACCGGTATGAATCTGCAGGGTGCATTAGTAAAGCTGATTCACTGCAAGTGAATCTGTTAGTAGCATCATAGGAAAAGTGCTCAAACTGCTACCTGAGAACTTAACTGGTCTTCACGTGTTTCAAGCTCAGTCAAACAAGCCAGAAGGTTTTTTTGGTAAGGTGATATGAAATTTGGCATCTACTTGAAATTTTGGGTTGGGGAAAAAAAAGGCAAGTCAAAAAAATACAAATTCCAAATATAAATTCTATCTAATAGTAGATCAAACTGAGATTTTGCAATATTAAAAGATTAGACATTTATTTAATTTTTAACTTTAACCAAAACACAGCCCTCATGTTTGTCCAGCTGCATTTAGTTTGGAAACTGTACTGTTTGCTTGCATATAGGATAGAATGAAAAATATCAACCATCAACATAAATACTCTCACAACCAAAAACATACAGGATAAACTCTGTAACCATTAGTTACGTATGAGTATCTTATGTGCTGGACAGCCTCTATCACGTATACTTGATTTTTTTCTTGGGTCAATTGCTAGAAGTGAATTAAACTCTTTGACATATTATTGCAGCTCTATTTTCTGTGATTTTAATTTCCATGATGCTGATTTCTATATATTCTTTAAAAAAAATTTCACAAATTTATTTAAATTATCAAAGGATAATGCATTCTGCTTCAAATACATTCTGTCTGAATATAAGAAGAAACTTTTATTTTTTGCTGTGTGGGAGGTTGAACACTGGGATGGGTTGCCCAGAGAGGCTGTGGAGTCTTTGGAGACACTGAAAACCCAGTTGGGACACAGTCCTGGGCAACCTGCTCTAGCTGGTCCTACTTGAGCAGAGGTGTTGGTTGGACTCCACCTGGAAGGCTGGAATCTCCAGCCTTCCCTTCCAGCCTCAGAGATTCTGTGAAAAACACCCATGTCCAGACAACAGCTTCACCCATGGGTAGGCCTATTGAGTTCAGTGAGAATTCAAGAGTATTCTCACTCCTGCAGTCAGGAGTTTAAACATATAGGTAAGATTTATGGCCACTAATTGGAGAAATATTTGCCTAAGCCTGCTGTGAGTTAACTATTTCCTATTTTTTTCTGATGCATCACACTTTTGTGTTGTGCTGATGAACGGTAGCTTAAGCCATTCCAATTACAGTACCAAGAAAATAAAGAAAATTAGAGTGAATGCACAAGGTTCTTTAATTCTGTATTATAAATACGTAGCGACATTTAAAGTATGTGCCACAATCTCTGCTTTCTAACACAGTTCATAATTCTTTAAAAAAGAACCCTAAGAACAGCTATATCAAATCTGTATTTCCAAACATAGCCACATTTTAAATAAACGAAAGAATCTGCAAAGCTCTTCTGTCTTTTGTGAAGTGCTTGACAAGTACGGTTTAAGAACATAATATGCAGCTCAGGCGAATCTTGACAAGTAGGCCCCAATACTATTTAGCTATTTCACTAATGTAGAAAACCGCAAAAATAGCCACAGTATTCTAAAAGTGCAGATCGACCTGGAGGAGAGGAGAGCATGGAATTCAGGAATATGGCTTATTACCGTGGTTACAGGCTCTCAGCACAGGCCTCTGACTCACTGGACTGGGATTTTGTGGTATATCTGCAAAAAAAAGAAAACAATGGAAATAAAATACTCTCTGAAAGTTACTGGACTATAATAGCAATATTAAGT
The DNA here is from genome assembly GCF_059628265.1 of Tinamus guttatus. NCBI lineage: Eukaryota > Metazoa > Chordata > Aves > Tinamiformes > Tinamidae > Tinamus > Tinamus guttatus. The sequence continues at coordinate 734,615 of NW_028289078.1, forward strand.
AGAATTCTTGTGAAGTTAGATATTTCTATGGCTAAAGCTACACTTAATACCCGTGAAATGTTTGATCCACTGGGAAGCAGGATGACTTTTACTTCCCAGATTCATCTCTTGCTACTGTAAACCTCCAAATGCTAAAGTATACACAGCTGCATGGAAGAGTCTTGCCATAGGGCTGAGGCTACGCTAAGTTCAATACTCTGATCTCCAAAGTGTGACCAGCACCAGCCAGACAGCATGAGACTCTCTGAAAGCTGCCATTGCAGGGAAGAATTAAACACACTAGCATTTTAGGTTCTGGAAACTTGGACTCATAATGCTTTTAACAAAATACCCTGGAAAACAAAATGAAAACTGAAATATTCACCTTTAGACCTTGGTGTCTTTTTCCTTCTGTCTCGAAAAGCAGCGCCTGATTGCAAGGCCTCCAACAGACTGTCCATCACTCCAGTCTCCTCACCTTCTGTGAAAGAGAGAGGGGGAACCTCCTGGGTTACCACAGCAATATCAAAGCATTAATAATATTTGTTATTAAAACAATTTATTACAATTTTAGACCAAGTTTTTAACTTCCACAAATTGCGCTCTCACATTTAATCACAACAGAATTGGTCTTTTGTCAATAACAATAAACTAGGTCAAATTTTATTCCATTTTAGTGATATTGAACAGCATTTTTAAGAGAAATATCATTTCACTCTTTTTTTAATTTCAGCACCCTTTTGCAAATACAAATAATTAGTTCTCTGTCAGCTTTTGACAACTGTTCCTTAAAATGATTTTCTATATTAAACAAAAGAGATCATTTGAGTTATTGTTATAAAAAGTTAAAATTGTTTCTCAGCAGGAAATTGAGTGAACAATATTAGACTAGAGAGGATACAGAGTCACAGAAATAGATATCTTTAATCAAAACCCATTTTCTCTTCCTGTTTAATGACCTGTGGGCAATATTAGGCGATTTACGTAATCCAGGCAAATTCTACTCATCATATTATATATGTATGTATAATACCTTCCTGAAGGAATTATGAATATTACCATGAGATTATGGAATCAAAAAACAAAACAAAACAAAACAAAAAAAACAGCAACATCAACGACCACCACCAAACCCTACTCTTATTTCCTCAAACACGTCAGAAAATTTTGGATGTATCTTGTTAGCTCCTTGTCTATACACACCTGTGAACAAAGGACACAACTTGCTATGAATTTGCTATGAAAACTTTTCCAAGAGGAATAAAGAATGACATAGGAGAAAGCTCGTTATGATTCAGTGTGCAAAACTCTTTAGGTCAATGCAGGCCTAGGTGCAGTCTGATTCAGCACTTGGTTTTGCCAACACTGAATATTCAAGCTGGTGAGTTGTCCCATTATCAGTTTAAGAAGTCCAGAAACGGCTAATAAGGAAGCAAGGCAATCCTCTAGTCCTGAACACAGGGTGAATTATTATGGGAAAATATGATCTCCGGTTCTTTCTGCATATATATGTATATATATTCAGTACATGCATGTATATATTGTGTATAAATATATACACATACATTCTGAAAATATATATGTATATATACATATATATTCTCAGAATATATAAAAATAATTTCTGAGAAGGTAGAGTTCTTACTTGCATCTAAATTTTAGCTGTACAATGAAATTAATGAAAAATGTTCCATCGAGTATCAGTTGAAATCACATGTTAGTAAAAGATTTTGCATCTAGAAATTCCATACAAATAAACACATAAATAGATATAAAACTCAGACATTCCCTAACATTGATTCAAATTTAATTCATGTTTTAATAAGAATACTTTTTTCTTCAGTATTTACAAAATGATCAAAAATCAAGAATTTATAAGTTTCTTTTGTGCAATTGTATAACATTTTTTTAATGTTTTTCTCTGTTGCTTGCCTTTTTGCCCGTTTTATATTCTCTGCTAATTCTGTATGTATACTATATGTATACTATCTTAATATTCTGGTCACTAAAATGACCGAATCATTATTTGAGAACATTTGAGAAACATTATTTGAGAACAGAGCCTTTAATTCTTCTCTTTTCTCTGCAATATGTACTAATGGATTAGTTAGCTTTTAGCACTTGCCTTTCCACACAAAGAACAAGAATGGAATATTAGTAATATTTTGTAACTCTACCTATCATTTAAGTACATATTTTCTGTACATATTTTCTGCACAATACATAGCAGATACCAAATAAATATGAAGACTGAAATACAATTTCTCATGCTTTGCATTTGGTATAACATGCTCTACTGGGTTGCAGTTTGGTCTCTCATGATTAATGGTCTATCACAGTTATTACCATGGCTTGGAATATACCTAAAAAGAGATTTTTCAAACCGTGTCTTGAGCTTTGGAGGATTTTTTACTTTCTCCTTCCTCCTCCTGATTTCAGGCAATTGTCTGAAATACTCCTGTCTAAAACAGAGGCATTCAGTGAGTAGTTTAAACCCAAACTTGATGCTTGAGGAAATCCTGAGGCCAAGCCATTTGTTACGGCCTGGTACATGAATGCAGGAGGAAAGTCTGTAATAATTTTAGTTAACAGCAGTTCCAAAAAGATTGAATAACATCACACTCCTCCAAACAATACTGTAAATGGCTATAGAAGTAGTTTATAAGCTTTGTTTCAAGGATTAGGAAGAATAAAGAAAATTGCTTTTAATCCCATTTCAATGTGTCACCTTTTTTTTTTTCCAAGTCTTCTCAAGACTTCTATGGATTTGATGTTTATTTCAAAAACTATTAATAATAGTTTTCAGTAGAAAAAAAGACTGGTGCATAATACATTATTCCATACAAAGATGAAGTACAAAATAAAGACTTTAAGTAATAGAATACAAATACTGTTATTAACTGCAAAACCACTTCAGCATAATATAGCATGATAAGGGTACTATGTATTTCTCCTACTTATCTGAAATATACTTTAGTCACAAACTGTATCAGTGCTTCCATTTAAGAGTTAACAGGAAGAATACTTGAAGACAAAAAAATGACAAACTCTTGCTATTTTTTTTGTATATACATATGCCTTGAAAACAACAAACAAATGAATGCAAATAAAGTTAATGTTCTGTCTCCAAAACAATTAGAAAGTCTGTTTTTCCAACTTCTACACCTACATTAGGCTCCAAACTGTGTTTTGATGCCAATATCAACAGCTGATTGGGACCCGTTCTACGAAGTTACCAAGCTAACTGTTGAAACCCACACTTACCTAGATATCTGTAACATCTAGAAAGTGTAAAGGTATCATATAGTATTTAAGAAATCTCTTAAATTGCTCTGGGAGAAGTGCATAAAACATTGCTCTAGTGACAGAATAAAAATAGCAAATATTGTTCAACATTAGCAGTTCCTATGGGACCGTTAAATCAGCTTTCACAAGCTGCTGCAAACTGTGCCACCATTCCCGACTGACTTTCTAATTAGTCAAATGTATCAGTCTTTTGACATCCTAGAACTAGTAATTCCAGTTGCCTTACAGATAGCTACATAGTCCATAAAAATTCCTTTGAGAAATATACTTTTATGATCTAAATTATCTCTTTTTCTTACCCTTGTTGAAGACTTAGATACTTTTTAATATCATACCTAATTAAAGCTCCTACAACTGTCTCTTGAATATCATTTAAAGCAAAAGTAAACTTGCCAAAATAGCCAGTAAGCTTTGCCCTTGACATTTCAATGCGGTCAGATATAAACTAATTTTATAATTAAGTCCTTAAGAATGGTAAAGATACTAGAGATCCTTTTCCTTTAGTGTACTAAGTCTTATAAGTTTTGCAGCACAAGTTTAACATGTTTTAAGATGACAGCAAAGGATACTGCAATTATTGACTCCTGAATTTTATGCAATTGTTCATTAGCAAGTGATAACTCAAAAAAGTAACAGTAAACCATTGGTATGATACAATCACAAATATCATTAACAACACTGCTTCAAAGTAAAAATGATGCAGCAACACTGCAAAAAAAAAATCTCATTTGGCAATTTCCCCATAAAGGCCCAAGAAACTGTCACATTCATAGGGGTGCTACAGAAGCTCGCTCTACTAGGAAAATATCTACTGCCATTTCTGCTTCTTCTTTCAAATGACCAAGGCTGTATTTGGTTACTTAAACTATGTACTAGCCCTTCCAAAAAGCAAGAACAGGCTGACACCTCACGGGAATCACAGAAACAGGCTCCTCCAGATCGCAAGGGTTACATTTCTTACAGATGCCCAAACAGTGAAGTAAACTTCAGAGTCTAGGCAAGAATATTAGACATATATATATATATATATATATATGTATGATTTTATAAATATATCAATGATTTTATTTAATGACTGATGTATCTATTGCATAGGTCGTCTGTTTGCGGAAGGAAGACTTTAATCGACCTTGTTTGGTCTTGCTGAAATTTTGGAACCACTCAATTGTCACAAAATGTGCATATGTTTCACAAATAGATAAATTTTAAATCTAAGCATGTCAGTGAAAGTTTGCCACAAGTTTCTAAGAGTTTGAAAGAAGTGATATGCAAACAATATATCCATCAATGACCATCTTTTAGAGATCTGTCCATTTCAGTGGCTGAAATTATAGTTGATTGCTACACCATTTTAACTTCCATAAGATGCTTCATACTAAGGAAAGCCAAATGGTAAAATGTGTTTTTAAAACTGCAGTATCACAAGTTCTGTACCACAGTGAAACAAATACTTCAGTGATGTGATCCAGATAAGACTCAGAAGTTGATATCTTACAATTTCTCTTTTAAGTAATGGTACTGATAGCAACATCCTCTTAATCTTGAACTTTGTGATGAAAATGTGCAATTTTTTGAGGCTATAGCTTACACTTTTTTAGTGACTTCAGAAAATAGCCATTGTAAACACATTTTCCCTTAGAGACCACCCAGGATCATTTCTATTGACTCCATATCCCGTAAAGAGTTGACCAGAGTGAGTTTTGCAGAGAAAGTTCTCTGAAAAAAAATCCTAAGGGAAACTGGATTTATAGAAAAATAAACTAAATACTAAGCCTCTGAATGGTGCAAGCCCAGGGGTTTACACTGGGGCAAGTTCTGCAGTATCTTCATTAATGCCCTGGATGATGGGACAGGGTGCACTCTCAGCAGTTTTGCATATGATACCAAATTTAAGGAGTGGCTGATACACCAGATGGCTGTACCACAACTCAGAGGGACTTCAGCGAGCTGACGAAGAAATGGGCAGAGAGTTACCTCATGAAATTCAGCAATGGGAAGTGCTAAGTCCTGCCCGGGGTAGGAATAACTACGACTAGGACAGGCTGGGCACCAACCAACTGGAGAGCAGCACTGCGAGGAACCCGGCATACAAGTGGAACGTGAGGCAGCAATGCTCACATGTGGCAAGGAAGGCCAACATATCTTGGACTGCATCAGGCAGAGTGCTGCCAGCAGGAGAGCAGAGGTGATCCTGCCTGCTCTGCAGCACTGCTGAGACCACCCTGGGAGCGCTGGATCCAGTCCTGGGTTCCCCAATGCCAGAGACACACGGACATATGGGAGCAAGGGCAGGAAAGGCACTCGGGAGGATCTTTTCGGCACGTGTTAAGTGTCTGATTGAAGAGACTAAGGAAGATAGAGCCAGACTCTTCCCAGGTGGTCCCCAATGAGCAGACAAGAGGCAATGGGTACAAAGTTACCTTACATGAAACTCCATTTACATATAAAAAAAACTTTTTGCAGTGAAAGTTGTCAAACACTGAAACAGGTTTCCCAGGTAGGAGACTAGACAGTCTCCAGAGGTCTCTTCCAACCTCAAACATTCAGTCATTCAATTAATCTCAGAATTTGATGTAGTGTTAAATCTCCATCGGTTAGATATAACACTATTATGACAAAAGCTTTAGATTTCTACATGAAACAAATATTTCTGGAGGAATAGAAGTTGAATGGAGGGTGGAAAATTAGTCACTGCCTGTCAATTTTCCATTGATCTGGTTACAAGCTTTATTGCCACAGCTACACAGATTATGCAGTACTGAGTTAGGATAATCAGTGCACAAAAACTCTTTTTCTTCAAAATCAGTTTGAAGTTAGCTATGGAGTACTTTTAGGCAAGTCTATAAACACAGTTCTGTTTGGTGACATGTATTCCTGAAGCAACAACAAACACATACTGTGAAACTCTTACCCAGCTACTGCCTCAGTCCCTGTCACTCAATTCATAAGCTTTGACAGTAATAGTGAAACAAAGAACACACATGGCCACCCGAGCCCAATCGAGACCACCACCTCTAGAGAAGCTATAATAAAAAGTATCTCAGAGAAAACATAGATTATATTTTATCAGTAAACATACATGATTGACAGTAATAGGACCCATTAGATGAAAGAAAGAAACTTAATGGATTCCTTATTTGCTCCTTCTTTGCCCTAGAGGAAACAGCTTTGCAGTAGGAACAAATCTGCACAGATAGTTGTCCGTGATGTGGAAACTCTATGATAATTAAAAATAAAAAGTAAAGACTCAAAGTGTTAAGGAACATAAACAATAACTTGTGGGTTGTGGAATAAGAACAAATCATAGAATCCTTAGGGTTGGACAGGACCTTCAGGGATCATCTAGTCCAGCCCCCTGCACACGCAGGGTCACCCAGAGCACATGGCACAGGGCTGCGTCCAGGCGGCCCTTGGAGGTCTCCAGAGACGGAGACTCCACAACCTCTCTGGGCAGCCTGTTCCCAGGCTCCGTCACTCTCACTGCTAATATGTTTTTCGTTAAGTTCCTGCGTAGAGTTTCCAAAAATGGAAACTCTAAATATGGCAAACATCAAAAAATATCTTGTGTTTCTACTAAGTCTACATAGTCTCTAAAAAGCTGAAAATTAGCTTGTTTATCTCCAAGTGCTCCTGCTCCCTCATCCACTCAGAAATACAGTATAGTCTAAGAATAATTATATATTGCATTTCCTGATAATATTCTAAGGAGGCCGGTTTAAAGATATATTGATTCTTTTTCTGTTCTCTGGAGACATACTTTTTGTAGGAAAAAAAAAACTATTGAAGTAAGCAAAATGCTAAGTTTTAGTTACTCACAACTAAAAAAGACAAAACTTTAGGTACTGTTATCTAAGATTAAGATCTGATTTAGCAGCTGCTAGTGAGAACATTAAGTCACCTACATAACAAAGACATCAGTTCAATAAATTTTACTGCTTATGCATTATTTTTCTCTACACATTACAGCTCCCACTTAGATGACACTGACAAGAATGCAATTGTTCTTTCAGATTAGTTAAAAACTAGTATTACCACTAGCAGTCTTTCAAGAGGATAAAAAAATCTCCACCCAAGACATTCAAATTACGATTTCACCTCAAAATTACTAAGAAGTAAGCAGAACTGTTATCATTCTTAAAGGAAACTGGCTTTGTCTAAGAACATGCATAGCTGAAAATAATCAAAAAATAAGAGCCAGGAAGATCAGATTAAAAGTCCACCCAACCATGCATTCTCAATCCATTAGTAGCCAACAGCAAAAATCGACAAAAGGAACAAGGTGAGCATTCTCCAGAAGGCTCTCAGTTTCCAGCAGTTTGTGATTTAAAGACTTTGCATCTATACTTAAAAACTGTTTAGTGGATGGAAGCTGCCCAGAGAAATCAAGCGCCAGACACTTGATTCAGCAAAGTTCAGAAAGCAGCGTATTTTGGTACACAGGAGCAAAATTGGTTCTGCAGACCCACGGAGGTACCCGCAGAACCACGGAAGTATTCTCAAGTGAAGACGAGAGCCGTACTGACCAGCACAGCAATAGGAGCAGCAGCAGAGTCTGTCTGCAGGAAGAGGCAGAATCATAGAATTATTATGGTTTAAAAGACCTTCAAGAGTCCAACTGTAAACCCTTTGACACCCTGCCTGTTAAACCATGTCCCTATGTGCCCTGTCTACACGTTTCATGAACACTGCCAGAGCTGGTGACTCCACCACTTCCCTGGGCAGCCTGCTCCAAAGCTTCACCACCTTTTCCATGCAGAAATTCTTCCTAATGTCTGGAGCAACTTGAGGCCATTTCCTCTTGTTCTATCCGTACTTATTCTGGAGAAGAGATTCTCTTCTGCTTGCCTTCCAGCAATGCCAAAGGAGGTGCTTACCTGGTTATAGGCTTGGAGTAAGGAAAGGTAATACTTAGGTAAGGATATTTAGTTCTCCTCTCCTATCCCATTGGAGGGAAGGGAGTTTTGATGATTCATAAAAAAAGAAAAAAAAACATTTACATAAAGTGAGAGTTTAAAGAAGACTGTGATGTCTGTGCTCCTTATTGTAGAGATGTCAGGTGGTATTTGGAGTAGGAAATACTCAACCTACTCTATGTCTACAAAATGTTAGAGTGTTTAATCCTAAAGATAGCTCCAGAAATTGTTTTTACTGCTATGCCATTTTAAGTTTGTGATATTCTTTTCACATTTCTTCAGAGAATATCATACCACATCATAAATGAAAAGTCTTATGAGAAATTTATCTATAGACATTACTTCCACAGCTCTTAATTTTGTCAAGAATTCTTCTTTTGTCTGATTACTTCTAACTCTCCCACGCTATTTCAGCTGTTGTCTCCACAGGTTCCATTTCTATATGTATTTTTCAGAAAGGAAAAGTCTAAGAAATACTTTGTGTGCTTTTTTTTTTTCTGCTAAATCTTATGTTCTTTTAGAGCTAATACTTACTACAAATGAGCAGCAACCGGAGTATACCGAGCCCATGGATTGCCAACAAGTGCATGAACTACAACTACATGCTTCAGAGATTTGGCACCTTTGAGACCTTGTTAGACCATGGCTCCTGACTACAAGCACAGTTAGCTACCTAGCCTGCTGACAGCTATTTAGTTACTGTCAGCTGACGTCTCCTTTCCTCTGGATTTGTGGTCAAGTTTGGTCATAACTAACTCCTCATGTATGTCTTTTTTAATAGATATAAAGCTAACTCAGACGTGCTGTCCAAGCTCATCATGAACTGTCAATTGTCCACTAAGTATTAATATTAGTGAGCACTGACTAGACAATTGGCCCACAGATCTTCCTCCCCCTTGTTATTTAACCTAAGAGAACAAAAGAGAACTTAAATGCTCATAATCTAGTAATAATCCTACTACTGTCCAAAAACTGTGATTTTCAGGAAAGCAGCCTGGCAGATGTTCTAAAACAACAAATTACAAATGTGTTAGAAACTACCAAAGCCATAAACTAAACAGACTTTTATAATCTCCAGGACTTGCAGTCCCTCACTGAAGAGAGCCCCTCAGAGAAGAGACCACTGTTGCTCTGCGTCTGTGACGTCTGCAGAAGACCATGGAAGAAGACCACCATGATTCACTTCTCCAAACATGAAAAAACTAATAAAATGGAGACCTTAAATACTTCAGCTAGGAAGAGAAATTTTTTTTTAGATGATTCCTACGAACATTGGTAGGGCTTTTAAATTTCCAAATTTCATTCTATCCAATGGAATCTTAATTCTAATTACACATCCTGTTTTCATTGATAAAACTGTCAATGCTGGGTTCTGTGGTACATATTTTTTTTTTACAGGATATTACCTGTAAAAATCCATATTCACTACAGTCTGCTAAGTTACAAAGTAAACTTTTTGAAAACAAACAAAGCCTCAAAAAGTAAAAAACACACACTTAAGGATCTTCTGAAACTCAAACATTCATTTTCCCCAAAAGAGATAAATACACAACTTCTGCAAAAAGAGGTTCTGCAAAATTGACTGCAATTAAAGTCATGACTATTTAAATCAACTAAAACATAGATTAAAAAGCAGTGGACTGCGATAAAAATGAAACCAAGTAACAAAAAGTAATATTCTAGACTAGAAATCAGATATTTTAGAGACCATTCTAACATCGCTTCCCTGTTTTTGCATAGGAAAGGGCAGCCTTTGTAAATAAGTCCTGATTAAAGTGGCATGCTACTAAGTAGCATTCAAAGTAAGACACAATGAAGATGCCACAATGATGGAGCTCTCAATTATATTACAATAAATCTAGTTGGTGCTATCACAGTTATAGGATTCTTTACACTATGATAAGATCAAAATAATTGATTGGTGTGCTTTCTACTGAGAATGTGAGCAGCATGAGAAAGTATGTCTCTGAATGTTAACAGTATGCAGACAAGTGGCATTTACATAAAGATCCCCCTTCCGCTGGCTATTTACCTTTGGAACTGCAGTAGGGGATAGTTTGAGCTGGCTTCACAAAAACCCAGCCCAGCAATTTACAAAGCATCTCACGCTGAATACCACTTTGTGCCCAGACAGCACTTAGAGGACAGATTTTATTATCATAAATATTCAAAATAGCAAATATCATTCAACTTTTAAATGCTCAAAGTTTTTAATAAATTTCATATGCTTTTCAGTTTAAGATGGCACTGCAAGGAAAACAGAGGTGCTATTTTTATTATGTGAACTTAAGACTATCAGCTTGCTATAATGGTAAGACATTTGATTATTAGGACACACTCAAGTGTCACCATCTGAGCTGCAAAATTCAAAATGTTAGAAAATAAAAATTTACAAGGATCTGGATCAGAACCTAAATGTCAAATCTGTAAAAAACTTGCAAGAAATCAACTTATTCTATATAAAATGACAACAATCTATGGTCTTTTAATTAGAGATCCAAATGTATGTTTTTATGAAACCTACCTAAAATTTGTATTTATAAAATACTACGCATATATTTCATGAAGCAAAAAATATTGATATAAACATATTTAAAGCATTAAAACGTAAAATGGAAAATTTTATGAAGATAGAGCATATAGATCACATATTTATCTAATTCACGAAATGACCGTAAGAACACCCTATTTGGTGTAACAGTATTTCAAAGGCAGTCTGATGCAAAAGTGATAGTGACCTAGAATGATAGTGATAATGACAAACAATGCTCAAGAAGAAACTGTTAGTACAAAAGTGCCATTAATGGCTGTCATTCTAGTAAAACTTTGCTCTGAAGTTTAAGAAGTGGTTAAACCAGCACGCACTGGTACCCAGGCATCCCTAACAGTCAAGCCATTTTCAGTTAAAAATTGGTATTGATGAAGACTCTGAGGAGTAGAAATGCAGGGTACATTATGAGCTACTCATTGAAAAATATCTTGAAGAACCAGTTAATATATATATAGCCTGTAATTTACTTCAAGTGTGTATCTATTTGAAACCCATAAAAGGTAACTGGCAAGCATCACTCATAAACAGTGAGATCAAGGAGCTTTAAGCTGCTTCATTCCAAGATATTTGTAATACTACAAATCTAACATCTGACCTAGTCACCACAGAGAGAGATAATATGTAGCAAAAATCAGTTACACTCTACATTGTCACACTGCAAATAAGAGTGTTTTGGTATTTTGACAGAAACAGAGCCTGGTCAGATATGTGATGGCAGGTCAAACGGAAGTATTTTGTGACTGATTTACAGATTAATAATAATAAATAAAATTTAGTCTTTCAATTAAGCAGTTATAGCTAAACAGAAGAAAATATGTTTGAAAGTCTGTGCTACTATTGTAGCAGAAGTAGAGCAAAATTATATAAGTGCAGCTTTGATTAAGAAAAAAGGAAAAGTAAAATCAAACAACGCCCCAACCCTCACACACACATTTCACTTTTTAGTGTGTATGTTCACTTCTTGGATTGCAAATGCTGTTCTTTCCGACAAAAGCAAACAAACAAAAAACCTACCACAGGCTTTACCCGCAGCCAGAAAACTATTTTCTAGTAGACCTGAAAAAATGATTTCTCAATGCAAGAAACTGTTTAAGGAGTTCTGCAATCAAAAAACAATTCGTCAGATGCAACTTACTGAGTATCTGACTTGAGACATTTAGAGCTTCAGGCCACCCTAACATCATGTTTTTCTGCTGCTGCTGTTAGATCAGTCATTCTAGCCTGGACCTTAAGTGGCTGCTGACAAGACCCAGAAACCTCTTTCCATGCATTTCTTTGAACTAATCATAAAGCAAGCTGCCCAACAAACCAGCATTTGGAGTCAATGGCTCCTCAGGTTTATGGCTGACAAGTTTGTAATTCCTGACCACATTAGCTGAAACAGAAGGTTTAGCAACCAGAATCACACATAGACTCATGGGCAAATGACTCAGAGATCCCTATGTAAAGCCGGAACACAACATTATGAAGAACAGGACTGGAGAGGAACTTTATTTTCCCTCAAAGCACTAACAGTCCTATTTCTTACAGAAGAATATCTAACCTACCTCAAAACACCTCCAATCATGCATACACAGACACACAATCTTGCACTTTCCCAATCTTCTGGAGCTTTCTCCATCTTCCATGAGCTTTAAAAAGGCAGTTGCTGATAGTTTTCTGATTGGGTCTTGCATTTACTTTGAAAGAACTAGAAATTTTACGTTCGGAGGACAGCCTGCTGACTTTGAGCTTAAGAGGAAGCTTTAAGCTCATACCCTCACCACATGCATGTACTTCTGAAAATAAATCAAAGACCTACTTGGCCTAGGAATCTCTGAAAGGGAACACACCTACTACTATGGCTATCAGTGAAAAGCAGAAGAGAATCATTTATGCTAAAGGTATCAATGAGATCTTGAGTGGAGAACTGTTTAACAATGTCTGTTCGGAAAAAAATGAAAGCAGCTCATGGTAATTTTCACAGTAAGTCATATATCATTCTGAGGGATTCCAGAAGACAGAAAAAACTAACAGCATGGAGGATCAGACATCGACTTCGTAAGAAAACTCACAGAGTCTGGTGTTTTTTGGTACAAAAGACAAAACCGCATAAATGAATAAATTTAAAAGAACCATGCATTTTTTAATTTGTTTCAATAGGAACCAATTGGAATAACAACCGACATATTCAAAGAGGAATCTATACTACCTTGTCATAAAAAAGAACAAAAATGAACAGGCAGCCTTAGTTAAAAGGAATAAATGAAATGGCTTTGTGATATGGAAAGTATCTTTCTTCTCAGGTAGTGTAACAGATTCCCAGTGTAACTGATACAATACTTAGTCACACAAAGTTCAATAGATTCTAAATGAAAAGCACTAATCAACATTGCATCTAATAAAAATAGCTCAAGGAAACCACAGAAAAACTTGAGAAGGAAAAATAAATTTAAGAAACTATTTAATGTAAAGTTTAATTGGGGAAAATAAATAATTTATTGTCTTTTTTTTTTTCCAAAATGCACAGAGAATGAAGGAAAAAAAAACAAATGATTTTTTTTCTAGTAAAATGACAGATAAAATAGGATGTTTTCTACATTCGCTTACCTGTTTTCATTTCTAACAAGCGCTTTTTCTTTTGTTGCCTCTCTAGTTTTTCCTTCTCTGCTTTCTCCTTAGCTATCCTAGCACGCCTCTGTTTTTCTTCTGCTTCCCTTCGTCTCATATTCTCCTTTACAGCTTGCTATAGGGGAAAAAAAAGTTCCATTAAAACTGAAGTCTTAACAAGAAGCAATTTGAACCCTAAGAACAAAGAAAAAAAAGACTAAAAATAAAAAGCACATCTTACAACTAGCCTTAATTTATCAAGCTGAATAATTATTTTGCATTCTATATTTAATAATTTTATTCGGAAGACTAAGCAAATTAAGAATAAATACATTAGAAGCATATTAATTAGCCCCCAAATGGGGATATGTATCTCAGCAAAAGATACAGCTTACAAATATACATTAAGGTAGGAAGAAGACAGAGTATCTTAATTACCTGATTTCACAATACTATAAATACATGTTTCTGCTAGTAGTTCTAGAATAATTTCAACATTTATTCTTTCTCATGCTGCCACTGCACCAAAAAAGCAAGGCTGCTTGGGTGATTTAGTTGTACATTTTTCTTATTCTTAACCACAAACTAATTCACCAGGTTTATAAATTCTTGTCTTCTGGCTAATACCCATATAATGTTGTTTACTTCGAATTATAGATAAGTACTCCAAAGCCTCCAATGAAGCCTGAAGAGAGTTATCAAAGAACTTCAGAGTTTTTAAAATCAATATCTTGCGTATACGGAAATCAAGCAAGGATATTTAATTGTGTCACAGAAATTTTTTAACAATGCTATTTTAGGATTGTCTTTTAGTCACCTAACTTCAGTGCTGCTAACTTCAGTGGTTTGCTGTGGTTTTTATTACATTAAAAAAAAAGGAATTTTGCTGGAGTATACATGCCAATTTCCCTCTGTTCTCTCTCCCCTGTTTAAAACATATTTGTTTTGTCCTGGTTTGACCTGTTTCTAAAGAAAGTTATAATTTTTTCCTCCTCCTCCTCCATTTTTCTAAATTTCAGTGTCTGATAAATGAATCTGGTATAGGAGTGACTTTTAATATATTTTTTAAAAATGTTTAGAATAAAAACTAATTTAGCCCATTATTCTTCACTGCAGAAAGCCTGTATTTTTGAAATGCAGTTACACGGAAAATTCTCATTATTCACAACAGATCGAAGCACTTCCCCCTTACAAATGTCTAATGTCTTCATACGATCTGAGGCAAAGACTACATGTTTGCAATCAATGCCTCACGTAGCTTTTTTTCTACACTGACCCCTATTTGCCAGCAAATAAATAAAATGAAATCTAGATTTTGATTTTTTTTTATAGGAAAGGCATACATTTTAAATATAAAACATTTTAAGAAATTTTATCTTTAAGTAAAGAACAAGCAGTCTTTAAGCAGAAAGAAAAGCATTTCTAAGAAAATAGTAAAGAGTTTCAATGATTCCCCCTTTCGTTTATACATGCACACAGGAAGCTCACTTTTAAAAAACACTTTTTTTAAAAAAAAAATTTCCCAACTGTTTCAGAAAGAACATCTACAAATATTTCAAATTCCATTATCCTTACCTGAGAGAATTTAGGACACAAACTAACATTCCTGATACGAATACCAAGCATCATTTGAGAATGGGGAAAAATATTTTTAGTCTGTTCAACAACTAAATGATTACGCAAATAACTTCTAAGAACTAACAACAAGCTTAAGCATAAAATTGTGAGATTTTACCATGAACATTGTCCTGAAGTTGTTCAAGTCAGTTAAAAACTCCTCGACTGACACTTTCTTCAGGTCAATGGCATAATATCCCATCACGTTCTGATACAACTTTTCCATGTTCTCATGCATCCGGGAAAGTTTCTGAAAATCTTCTCTGGCATGAACAACAAAGCTGTATAGTGCTGTTAAGGCTGTAAGAATACTTAAGCAAATCCAGTCAAAACCATAATTTTCCACATTTTTTTGTATTTCATAAACATTTGTCATTTGTTTCAGACAAAGTATGAAGATAATGCCTTCCGTATCACATCCACCTCATAGTATTTAGTGTATACATGAGCACTCTGAAAAAGAACAAGAGTTTTCAGCCGCTTTTACAGTCTAATGGCATATTTTTAAATTATGTGTATATATACACACACACACATATTAAGCACACATACACACCCATATGTGCGTGTGTGTTTGTGTAAATATATTATTTTAAGATAAAGTGTGTAATTTTGGTTTATTGAATTTGGTTCTGCATCCATATCAAAATATATGAAGAACAGTGAAAACAGAGTGTCAAGACATATTTTTAAATATGCTCATGTTAAAGTTAGAAATATTAGTTAATATTACTAAAATATGTCATTTACATAAAATTCAAAATGGAATTTAGATATTTAGATACAGATACAAATTACTAACCTGAACAATATTTCAAGAAAAAAAGGTGGCTTCTACTAAACATACAATAAAATATTAAAACAAAAAGAATCAAAACCATGCAAGTCAGAGACCTCATGTTAACAGCTTTTGTAAATGTTGCAGCAGTAGCTGCAGCAAAGTTTTCATTTCTATTCATGATGCCTACATCAGGTATTTATGCTTTTTAAGGCAATTTGCAATGTCAATACATCTTAATTAAGTTGGAGGTGAAAGCAACAGAACTTCTACTAGAGACAATTTGTAAAAAGCACTAAAGCCCTGCAACACGTAAATGAAGCTTAAAAACAAAAATAAAAAAAGAAGAAAATCTATGCTCATCTAACTTGCACGATAATATATATTTTAGTCAAAGCAGCAGCTCAAAGAAGAAATATCACATGTAGTTATTTCCCTACGTGGCACCACTTCATAAAGTGTTTATTTTAGTGGAATGGCAGCTAGACAAGTAATTTTGTTCCATTATTTTCATGCTAAAGGAAAAGAAAAGACAACTTTACCTTTTCAGCTGCTTCCCATCCTGATTCTTGCAGAACGGGACATATTGTTTGTCATATGCAAACTATATTTGTTTACGACACATAATACACACAAAGACTATGGCCATTTTGTTTTACGAGTGACAGCATTTTAAATCCAGTGAATTAAAACCTAAACAAATAGAATTTTTGTCTGCCTGCTGTTCTAAATACAAACAACCACCCAGTGCTCAGTGAGTGCTTTAAGTCTCCATTTTTTTTTTTTTTTGGATGCTTTTTTTAAATCATGTATAGTTTTCACGTTAAATCTCATTTGATTTTCAACAAAAACAGGCCCTTCTTCTTCATAAAATTACTGTTAAAATACCAAGCAATTGACTGGACAAGATGGAACTCTTGAGCAGCTTCCACCTGCCTACATGAGAATTGATGTCACAGTCACACTTTTCCTTCCATATTGATTTGGACCTCTGCTCAGCTCCCGAGTTACACAAAGTTTATAGGAAACTAATTATCTTCCAGCTCTCTACATCTAGTGAGTTTACTTAAAACTATTAAGGATGTTAAAAAGTTACTGATGGGAGGAGGAGAGTGAAGGAGACTAACATGTAACTGCTCAAGTCTTAAGGTAAAAAAAACACCAAAACAGATAATGAAAAACAATAAATGACACAAATACAAGTTAGGACTACTGAAACATATAAGTCATCACCAAAAGCAAACAAATAGAAAACACTATAATAAGGGAAAAGAGGAAAATTAATTTTAGTCATGATATAAATAAATATTTTTACATCCTATTTATTTTAGAACCTTCCTTTTATGGTCTTATTTGTGATTCTTAGATCATGGATCATCATCCTACAGGATGTAACTGTAATTATAGCTATTCTAAAGGAATAAAAAACTGCTTCATTATCACCATTTAAACTGACTCTCCTCGAATACGTGAGGTACACTTTCATATCCCAAATGGGGCATTCTAGAAAGACTTAGTATTAACCAGTATTTCAAAGGCAGACACCCTGAGATTTTTTTTTTCCCTCCTGGTGCATTACGGGATACCCTAAGTACTTGTTTTCTACTAAGACTATGCTTCTATTTAGGCAGTTTTAATAAATCCTGTTTTTTTTTTTTTTTTTTTTTAATAAATATTGGCTTTTGTTAGCCAGCAATTGCTAAACTGGAGACAACAGGGAATACGAATGGGTATGATGATCCTAAATGTAATTATTGACAGGTTAATATATATGCATTATCAGTTGATGCAATCTATTGACTTTGGATGAATGAGGACAGCTGAGCTGCAGCACAGGTGGGAGAAAAAAGAAATCAAGATGTTAGTTATTGGTAACTTTTTGTGAAGTAGCATCACTTCATGGACTGCCTTTTTGGACTTATGGGACTATAGATCATCATT
Organism: Tinamus guttatus; assembly: GCF_059628265.1. NCBI lineage: Eukaryota > Metazoa > Chordata > Aves > Tinamiformes > Tinamidae > Tinamus > Tinamus guttatus. Next base: position 752,289 of record NW_028289078.1, read on the forward strand.
CTGCTAATTAATGGAATATAAAAGCAGTGAAGCAATGAAATGACTATTATCTGTGGCAAAATTTCACACTCCTATGTTTGGTCTTGCATATTTATGACAGAGCTCTTAGTAGTGAAGCGCTTGAAGTTTATGTTGATTTTAATGTATTGTGCTAAATAAAACAGTGCAGGGTATCCTGACAAATAAAAACAGCTATTACCCAGAAGTAGATATAGGATTAACTTAATCTGCATCAAAATATTTCCTGAAAAGAACACATATACATAATGCATTTGAATGAATGCATTGGTTAGTTTGTGGTTAAGTGCAGACAATCCAAAACAGGAACATGATTCTGCATAAGAACAAAAAATTAACAGGTACACAGATATTTGACCAATATCTTCAAAAACAGAATTATCTAAAGCACTGCCACTATACGAGCTAGCAAGTCTTGCTAAGAACATACTGAACCTCTCAAAGGCCTCTGCAAAAACACATTACATTTTTAGCCAATGCCAAGAGTGAGATTTTTTCAGGGCTCAGATGAGGATTTTTTCTTCATTTTTTCAAGAAAGCAATTGTAATATAATGAAAAAAAAGACTTCATCATACATAGCATATGTAGCAAGGTTCAACAACAATTCCTTATCTGCATATAATAGTTCAAGAAAAAAAAATATGTTTAGATTTTTAATTCATAATCTTCTGAGGAATATTTGCCTCTCTCTATGTATATACATATATATATATACATATATATTTCTTCACTCACCCTCTCCTACCTATTTCTTCCTTTTTATACTAAAGACACATTGGCATGTATTTGTATCACCCATAGCCACTGCATTTAGTTTTTTTGCGTGTGCATATATATCAAATAAATATAAATATATATAAAAGATGTGTGTGTATATATATGAACCATATATATATATATGTATATAAAATTAAATTCGCACTGTGGTGTTTGCCCCAGTCCTAATTCATTACCTGCCAACATCTCCAAAGACCAGTGTAAAACCCCTTTTCATGTTACCCGCTCAGGCCCCAATATCTTCCAGCCCTGAGGATGATCCCGCACAATTCCCTTCGTTTACACTGCACAGAAGGACGTTCATGCTGTGTGGCTGATTAGGTAGCCAACAGTTTAAAGGCAGCGTTTACTCCTGCTTTTACAGCTGCAGTGCTTTTCTTCTACCTCATTTGTGTCTAGATGACCGGGTATTCTTTTTTTTTTTTCCCCTAGCAAATTCAACAAGTTAAAGTACAAGTGGAATAGAAGCAATCAGAAAGGATGGACAGTGTCTGAGCTGAAAGGCAGTGACCAACTCCTTGTCCCTCAGGTAGCAGTTCTACAAGCTCTGTGAAAATCCCCATCAGCACCACAGTCAGCAGAGGGCTCAGACATGTCCAAGAGAGCAGCTCTCTTGATACTTAGAAAATCATGAGATGCCAGCAAGGTGGATAGAGAGCTTGTTCACTAAATTAAGCTGTTAACATGCAATTTTAATATTCTTCATAAAACCACTATATTTTTATTTTGAACTTATAAGTGTATTTTGTTCAATGTGCTTTTTACTGAACATTTCCCTGAATGGACTTAACACTAAATAAATATCAGTTCAATATTCTTTGACTTTCCTAATTAAAGTAAACAAAAGACTTACAATAATGACAAAAATTTCTTTTCAGCTAGCACACATAAGATGACTGACAAACTAGTACAATCTAATATATAGGAGAAATATTCATAATTACAGACTTTGTCAATAAAAGAGTGCACCAACTGTGCATATATGTGACTTCCTAAAGAAATAAGAATGCTAATCAGTTCATTAGGGGACTCTGGGTTGTGATATTTAGCGACAGGATGTAATAGCCTGCTTGTCCATGGAGCCTAATTGTACTCAGGATGAAAAATTATTTCCAACAAAGCCCCATCCTTCCTCTTTCAGATTCCCTGCTGGTTTCTTTTTATGAACTGTATGCCTTTCAAGACATCAGCATCATTCAGCTTTCCTTGTCATAGGAATAAAAGTAAAGCCAGGTCCAGGCTTCATCATGCTGTGCAGGATTATCTAACCTTTACATCAAACCTTTTTTTTCCTCCGTAATTTATTGAAGCTCCTGTTTTTCTAAGAGAGAGCTTCTTTAATTAGTGTGTTCACAGACATTACTACAAAACATATGCAATTTCTCTGTTCTGTAAATTACTGCCTTTATACTGGGAGAGGTAATAGGTGAGGACTAAATATTTCTGTTCATAATATTTACAGTTTAAAATGCTGTCTGAACAACCTAATATAATGAAATATGTGGCATTGTTGGTTTTTACCTGTAATGATTTATTTTAAATAAGAGCAAATATTCATCTCATGCTGCTGACAGCAGCCAACTCCCAATGGTTAGGGAAAACAGGAAGTAAACAAGGTGAAAAGAGCACAGAAACTCAGCTGATGGAGTATCAGCTTTTAGCAGCCTGCAGGTCAGTGATTTTCCAAGGTAAAGCTGCCCCTGGACTATTGTGTTTAACAGCTCCAGAAATACTACCTCTGGGTAACTAAGTCCTCTGTGAAATTCATTTATTATTTTTAACCTCTATAACATCCAGAAAGGTAAATGCTACAGTTAAAGTACATGTTGTGTAATAAAACATTTCCATTAGTATGTTTTAACCTGCTGTTCCATATTTACATGGAGGTGAACCCTGGTCATGAGAAACAATCAACACCCCTCTTTCTTGGCATAAAAAAAAATTACATGTATTTTTATGCATTACTCCATAACTATAGAAATTCACCTGGCCTTTTGCGAACTAATCATTCAGTATCTGCCTTATGTCATAGTAGAAGTTATATTTTTAAAAAAATTAGGTATTAATCCAGAAAAAATACAATTATTCTACTTTTCACCTGAGAAATTGTTTTCGTTGGAAGTCTTTATTATAGCTTCTTTTTGCAACCAATTCGGAAATTCAAGAATGCTCTGCTGTTAATCTGCATGCTCTAAGAGATGTGTGAGGCACGGTTTCCCTTAAAACGAACCAACCGATCAATCGATACCACCTCTTCCCAGTATCATAGCTCCAATATAAACAGGCTCTATTTTTATGTAGTTCTCCCTTAATTTTCTTGGTACAGAAGCAGGATTAATAACCTGCAATTCTTACTTCTTTCTTACAGCACTTTTAAAAAACTACCCTTGTTGTCTTCCCTTCCGTGGTGTCTGGAGTCGACGTAGAGGTTCACTTAAGTTTACATAGTCCAATAGTTTCACACGTGGCTCACTTTCAAATCATTTGTTAGTCTGAAGTGACCACTGCCTTATTCCTAGGGATTTATTACTGCTTATTTTGTTTTCTTTTAAAACTTCTATTGACTCTAGCATTTCAGATTGTCCCTCAGAAACCAAAATTTCTCCCTAGTGAAAAATGATGTAAAGAATTCATTTAGCTTTTCCATTATGGCTTTATTTTCTTGGCAAGCTTTGACCATCTATCAGGCCTACATCTCCTCTGGCAGGATTCCTGTTTGAGATGCTTTAAAACAAACATGCATTGAGCTTCCTCTCCATCTCTCACAATGATCACTCTCCTTGTTAAGTGATCAGTAAATTGCCATAATACTTCTCTTATATGGGGACAGAATTTAAATCCATAGAAAAGTCAATATATTTATAGACAAGGTCTACCTATTGACCCTACCTGACTTTTAACATATTTTAAACTTACTACATTATTACTCCACCACTATGAGCAATTCTGTCTCAAGTGTAATTTATAATCTGTAGCACAGTATTCTGCTAACTTCTTGCTATCGAGTTTAAGGAATGCCCATTACGTCAACGACAGAAGTGAAATGAGGCATCCTAATTAATCACTTCTGGATTTTAGATATCTGATATTTGCATCGAGGAACGTAATAATTCCTCAATTTTTTCTGTACTCTTTCTCAAGTGAAACTAATTTCTTCAAGCTATTCTTTGGTTCTTTGTCAAGCATTATGGGTCACGTCTCCAAATAAAGCTGTATCCTAATTATGTGTTATGTATATGTCCAGCCCTCAGGTTAGAACTGTAAGGTCTATAGGGTTTACCAAGTGAATTTAAGATTAAGAAGTGTTTGTCCTTTCCACACAGGTTTAATATAATTTTAATATTTTTAGTTTAATAAATATTTCTTAATAAATGCTTCCTGTTACATTTTCCAACGAAACACAGACTTTGCCTCTTTGTCTACCTTGGCAGTATTTCTGAAAATGCTATCATGGATATGTTTTCCACTAACTTTCCAGCAGTATCTTCCTCTTGCCTTCAGAACATGTTCTCCTAATTCTCCTCTCTTTGCTTCTTCAGGGACATGTGTGTATCATACCATGGAGACACTGTTCTGGTGCCCTGCAACATATCTCTCAAAAACACTTCAAGCTGGGGAAAAAATAAGCTGGCGAGGAAAAAAGGAAACAAGAAAACAAAACACCCACACCAAGAGAAAATAAACAAGCTAGAAACCAAACAAACAATGAACAACCACCAATACCTCCAGCCTCACAAAAAGCAGTAACAACTGAACGGTTGTAAGGACACCACAGGGAGTGCAGAGGGCATCAAGCCAAGTAAACTGCAGTTATCCCACTGAAGAGGGAATTGACCCTACAGCAGCAATGACAAGAGCCAGTATTTCCCTCAGAGTCTGTTACAGGTCCCTTGCTGTTTTTTACTTAATCCTATTTGATTAATCAAGAGGACTGAATAACTAAGTCCTCCTGACGCTGTACACGGCAAAGTAGCCTTCCTGTAATCATAAACATTCTGCTATTGCTGCCAAGCAGTTTTCAACCTACCTCCCTCAGCTGATGCTGACACTCTGCTTCCAGGATATCCCCAGTGACAAGCACACAGGGCAAACATCTGCTAGGGAGGTTTGAGCTACAGAATGCTTTTCTTTGCTTTAATTAAATGTTTTTATGCCACAAGGATTTCTTTTGAGAGATACTGTCAGTTAACTGCAGAATTTGGAATAAAATGTGAGAAAATAAATTCTGTCAAAAATAAGATTAGAGGCATGGTTTCAAAATCTATAAGGGTAATTTCTCAAATAAGAATTAAGTTTTTCACAAACAAATGATATAGAGTAGGTTAAAATTATGCACAAAAATAAAAATCTAAGTCTATTTAAATTACTTCTTTTCCTCTTTTACAAATACTCCAAAGGATATAGACATTTTTGCCACAAACTTATCGTGCTTATCTTCAGGAACTGGAAAAGTCTGTAAATCCTTCTCAAGCTGTTGGAGTTGTTTTTCCATATACTTCAGGCTCTTCTCCAGGTTTTCTGCTGAGACTAAAATATAGTAAATGCATTCTGTTAACACCTTAATTATAAAATCTTGCTTGTAAAGTCCACAAGTTATAACATTACCCAAACTAGTATACCACTTCTGAAATAAAAATCTGAAATTTCTGAAATAAAAATCACATTAAATGAATTAGAGTAGCAAGACAAATAAGTCACTCGCACTACACTCAGTTCTCCTCGCTTATAATGGTGGCTTTATTCTGGTTAGATGCAGTTTGTTTGTCTGCACAGCACATAAAACCTTTTCTAACCTAAGGTTTTCCACTGCGAATAGCAGGGTTTGTTGTTTTTTTTTATGTTTTTGTTTTTTTAAGTAACCACGGATGAATATGCCAGTCTGTCCTTTATCTTCTGATTAACTCCTACAGACAATGACCTGAAGTTACTCCAGCAACCACAAAGCTTTCCTCAATCTCATTTTGTTAAAAATGAAAACCTGAGCTTTTTGTCATGAAGAAAACAAGAACCTCAAAACAGAGAAGACAGAGGAATTAAAGGCTTAAATGTGAAACCTAAGATCCTGTTGCCTAGCTGGAAAGCATAATGCCTGGTAAAATGCCAAACAAAATTCATCAGAGCCAAAGCGCTTGTCACGTATGTGGGGAAGCGCAGGCGCTGAGGACACGGGGCAGAGGGAAACAGGGACTCAACAAAAACAAGAGTACACAGGAAACAGCAGAGATTTATACAGGGATGTAGGAAAACTGCAAGACTATGTTATCAGAAGAAGAGAAATTTAACTTTCAATCATCTGAAACAAAGCATGGAAATTGAACACCTAAACTGCAAATAGTTAATTCAAATATCATGACAAATAATACCATGAGAGAAATTCCTCAAAGAATGTAATATATATTAATATTAATTTATATTAAATTTAATTATAAATTAAATTATATTAATTAAATCAGTGAAAGATATAATCGTTACAACCTGATTATTTATGAAATAAACTTAACTTCACTTTCATCATATATTATACCTATAAATGTATTACACATCTAAAATCCAGGAAGAAAGTTTATGGACTTATGATATCAACAGGATCTGTGATGAATCCATGATTTCACCCTGAGGAGAGTTATGTGACAGAAAACATGAGAAACACTTACTTAATGCACGTTTTTCTTATAAAAGGCTGATAAGAGTCCCTAAATGATTAGATTAAAATGTTGCATAGCAAATACAATTCCATTTGTAGTGGAAATGTTACTGCAGCTATAAAACAATCACTGTCAGCCCATGGAAATGCTAGTGCAGGCTGGGAGCAATAATCAACTTTTCCAAAAAGAAAAGGTGTAATATAATACATGAGTACATACTGTAATTAGAGAGAGAAAAAAAAAGATAACATCTGATTACTAAAAGCCACCATTTTCCAATTGTATCTCAAGCTTGGCAGATTCTCCCTACGGAACTGATAAACTCTCAACACCACCAGGCAGGTCAGCTAGCCTTACTGCTTCAGAAACTACCTTGTCTGAGAAGCACAGCTAAAATTAGAAGCTTACAAAGCTAATTACAGATGTGTCTCAGTCTTCACACATTTCAGAAATAGAAACAACACTGATAGTTACATAGAAATTCATAATTCTACTGGCAAAAGAATTTCTTTGGGGGTAGGCACACACATACTATTTAATATATTGTTTAGAAAGGTGCTAAGAAACAGAATATATACCTTTGGTTTAATACCACTATCAATTTTAGAGAGAATTCTGAACAACACAGTTGGTCTTACCTATGAAGAGACTGTAGCATAAAATTAAGATAAGATGGTTAGAAAGATCAGACCTAGCAAGAAGGCATGACTTCTTTTTGTGTGTGTTCTGAAGATTTTTTTCTCTGTCAAGATCTTAACTTGATCCTGAGTATAAACTGAACATGCCTTCAATTTTAGTAATGACCATCCATTAGATTTATTTTCATTTAAGTCTATATTTGTGGTGACAGTCTTGAAGAGCAGCTAACTCGCAATATACTGGTGCTACTCCAGCTTTCTGTCTTTACAGATTTCAATTCGGCGAAAAGAGAAGAAAATTGAAAATGGAATACAAGCAGCTCTTCAACAAAAAGATCCCACGTAACAGAAATAGCTGCCAACAGTACCTCAGTGCCCCTCTAGAAAATATGGTATGAAATCTAAAGGGAATTAGAAGAATGGCAGAAAAGAATAAAATGAATTAAATCTCAGGGTTTTTCTGGGATAACCCAAGGCCAAACTGAAGTAACTCACTCATTTAATAGCTTAAAAAGGAACCCAAGGGGTAGGTTTTTGAATGTTAGTCTGCACCCAAAGCTAAGGTTTGTTGCATGTAAGACACGTCTGTCTGAACACATTTATAACTCTTAGACCCTCTTCTGCTCTTTAAATACTTTCACAGGCACTGATGAAATGTCATCACCTTCTGTCTTTCAGGGTTAAAACAACTTGGTTTCTTAAGCTTCCCTTCCCAATTCAGTTTTTCTAGTAACACGATCTAGAAGCTTTGGCACTTGCTTCATTTTTAAAAACTTCTGCATAGCATTTCAGATGACTCACCAACCCTTTTACTGATGTCATTAATATTTCTTTGGCTCTACTGAAAATACCTTATCTGATTATCTTCTGATCAAATAGCTACTTTCTTTACCAAAGCTGTTATTACAGTATTAATATTCATGGTCTCGTACTTAATACTATCAAGTTTCTTTTGTTTTATTCTATATACTTGGGACCATTTGGTGATGGCAAACCCAGCTTCTTCCGAACTGGCAGCGCCTCCCAACCTTTTGTTACATATGCTCGCTGGCAAGACAAAAAAAATAATAAAAAATAAAAATAAATTACACCAAGAGTTCTGTAATTGCCCAAATCACAAACTTCTCCTTCAGTTTCTTTAAGATTTTCTGGTCACATCACATTATTAATGGCACAGTGAACCAGATAAAAATCCTACTTACTAAAATTTTAGTTCACTATCTCAGTTATTTCAGAATTCAGAAATGAAAAATAGTATCTACAACATGACAATTTGATTTTTGTTTCCACAAACTTTTAAAGCAACATTTTGACCTTCTCCTGCTCTCCATCGAGATTATCATTCCTGCTTAAAATTAAGGCAATATTTCTTCCACCTTTGGGGTTATATTTGTTTCATCTTCCATTTCAGAAATAATTCTCTAAAAAATAATTCCACTAGCGTACTTTCTCACTGTACATCTTTTACTACTTTTTTCCATAGAAGTTTGAGCTGATATTTTTAAATTCATCCCTTTATGTACATGCTGTCTAAGCTCGATGACAGTTTTCTTTGATGGTCACATTCTCTGTATCGAGAGAGTCATCCTCTCCCATAGAGATATTTAGCTTTCTTTGTATCTATCCTGGCCCCTACATTCTTAGGGGACAATGTGACAGCACCAAGCTGACCTATATCCTCTGCTGATGTAGAAAACTACACTGTAGGGATGAAAATAAAAGTGATTCTGACAACGTACTATTGCTTTTGCTGTTTGAACTTCATGAATGCTGGACTCACAGACTTCAGTCTGCTGAATAACTCTCTAAAGATTTCAACATATTATGAATGCAGCATTTCAAGGTAAAACACCTGTGTTGAATGACAAAACACTGCGTCAAAATCCTGCTGCTCGCAGAGGGAAAAAAAGAAAGACCAAAATGCAGTATTTCATGGTCTTGAGCATTAAGAGGAAGCATTTCAGACACAAAATATTAAAAGGCTTCTGTAAATAAACACCAGCACAGTAATGGTGGAATAAGATTTAGCTGGACATGTTCTCTCAGTATTACCTAAAACTAAAAAATCCAATATTTATGTTTATTACTTCCCCAGATGACCTTTTCTCTTGCCTTCTCTAGCCACTTTAAACCTTGCTTGCTTTTTTTTTTTTTTTTTTGTAGTGAGCAGCATACTTTATGGATGGCAAAAGCCTAACTTCTCCCCAAGGCTCTGACAATGTCATTGTCCCTTGAGCTCTAAGAAAGTTCTCCCTTCTGCAGCCAAAGTGGAGACCAGTTGCACACAAACAGGGGCACTCTAAGCAGGATTTAATTAATTTTGTTTTGCACTTAAACATGAACACAATAATAGAGTGTAGCTGGTGATCGATATACACGCATTTTTATATCCAGTTCACCAGTAAAAATACTGCTGCCATCAGTCAAAGTAGGCATCAGATGCCCACATAAGCTCCTGCTTCCCTCAAAGCTGAGCTCTCAAGGCTCATCTTCTCCATCCTGTCACTAAGACTATAAAGGACTGTGCTAACTTCAGGCCATCACTCGCGGTATTGTATAATCACAGTCAACTGAAGATATGATCGTTAGGAACTAATTGTTTTGAATATGCAGTAATAGTGACGAATAATGACTGAGATCTAACCGCTAACATGAAATGAGCTTTTAATGTTATCATTAACAGTTTTAAACTGGCCAAATTAACAAGTCTTCTAAGCACTCCCATAACAGCAATCGTTAGCTCCCTGAGAAATAAATATATACATATCTATGCATGTGAGTGTATGTTTGTATGTACACACATTTAAGAAAAAAAAAATAATGGGTAGGCATTACATCTCCAAAACTCTATACATATTCACTATTCAGCTTTTTAAAACCCCACTGCCTTTTCTGCTATGTTAATGCTCCCCTTGAAACTAATTTCTGAGTAACATATTTGATGTTTGATCTTTCTCTTCTAGCAGGTGTCTAGCCCATTTTTCTGTGGTGCATCAGTAATGTTTCATTTGTCTTAATTGAACTATTGCTAAAAATGCTGCAGAGCAGCAGAATGTTTAAATAACCAAATATTTAAACACAAATGGCTGATCTAAAATGTTAGAAATACTGGATAGCTTTACTTGAACCCTGACTTTGAAGTTGTAAACATTATTAAATAATAGAAGGATCAAGGACTGCACCAGCGGTAGTCAACACTGCTTAATTGTTGGATACGTGGAAGATGATAGAGCAAGAACGCTACTTTCACAGACAGCTGAAACATTTTATTACTATCCTGTAAACTGAAGAGTAATTTTGATTAAAACATGCAAAACTCAAACTCCTTAATATCTGATTCTTTGCTTGGAAAAGGTGCATATTTTTTTCTACAAGTTAAATGAAATAGGATATTTCACTTGCAAGTAAGTAGTTCAGTCAAAGAACAAGGATTATTCTCAAAAATGTAAAAAACAGTATTCCATATATTCCTTAAGCATTTAAAAACAAAAGTTATATATGGTGAAATATACCCAGAAAAATAGAGATTCACAAGAACATGTATTTAGTTAACTAGTTTTGATTGGTTTCAATTCATTATTAAAATGGTTCAGTCAAGAAGTTGGCAGCTATGTACATGACACATCAGTGTAATGTAAGATTTGCAAACTAATAGTTTAGGAGCTGTTGACACTTTCTGAGTATGAACAGGAGTGCAAAAATATCAGTTAACAAAATTGTGGAAGTATGTAAAAGTGCCCTCAAGCCTCGCCTTTTTTTTTTTTTTTTTTTTATCTTGAACAGTAAATTTTGGGGAAATACAATTTTTTTCAAGATTAAAACAGAAAGAAAGGCTCTGCTAATAACCTCAAAAGCAAGTGACATGCTTTTTTAGTCTTCTATATAAATTTCCTATGCAGTTGGGAGCTTGACATAGTCTTCCAATCTACTACTACATTCACAAATATTTATTTTTTAAATTCTTCTATTGCTTAGTGAGCTAAGATACTGTAAAATTAATTGCTAAAAACATTCCATGTTTTGTCAGTCTTGACAACTTTACCCACTGTAGGGGGAAAAAAAAAAGAATGTATATATGTAGATTTTAAAGGATGGCATCTTAAAAGCTTGTTTCCACATGGAGTTCTTGTCTATTATAACTTTACTACACTTCAGTACTTATTCTAAGGCTATTAAAAATACCATTGCTTTAAAGTTAATAGGAGGCTTGTTTGAAAGTCAGATCAAACCAGATCTTCAATTCCTTCTGTAATTTATCTCCTGGGTCAAAAAACTTAGTATATGTGCTATCTTGAGCACCATATTCAGATAATTGTTGTTCTTAACTACCAAACTCTATTTTAAAAGGATGCTTTTTTTTTTTTTTCCTTGCCAGAGGAAATCAACTCTCAGGAAGGTTATTCTGAAAACTTACTCTTTTAATAGTTAAGCATTTTGATCTAATTTCTATGCTAATTTATACTTGCGGTAACATATTTAAATGAAAAAATTTTCTCTTGCTACCCCCACATCCACAGTTGTAATCTTTCTGATTCTCTGTGGTATGCTAATCTTCATCTATATTAACAACAGCTATTAATTTTGCCTCATATTTTCATACTATTAGGACATTTCTACCTGCCCACATACCCCCAGAAGAATCAGGAATTAACAGTAAGCCCTTAGAAATCACAATGCTTATGACTGTTTGCCTTTTCAAAAGTACATACTGTGTTCCTAGTTATGCAGTTATTTCACTAATCCTCATTTCCTCTGAATTTGACAGTTTTCTACATGGCTATATAAGGTCAATTCTTTATGGCGTGCCTGTGACAAAATTACTGAAATCTACATTGTTTGTTGTTGTTGTTTTCAACATATTGTTTTAATCGACCTGCATGCTTGAGAAATGCTTAGTTTCTCTAGTTGCTTCTACACTAACTTTCACGAGTACTCAATAGCTCTTCTAAAATTTACACTGGCGTGAGATAAGTTGTTACCTCCCTTGGGTGCAGCCTTGATGTGCAACCATCAGGATCACAAACCCAACAGCTAGGAAATGCTCATAGGTGCAATAGGAGTAATTTCACTCAGATGATAAACCTTGTCGATTCCTAATGTTTTGGAACTGCTAACACTAGATTTTGAGTTAAAGCCCTTATGATTTGGTAAATTTAAGATTTTGAGTTTGTGTACTAAAAAGTGGTAACATATACCATTTCTTACACTGTTCTCTGCTACCCTATCTGCACAGCTACTTTTGAATATATTGCAAACCCACATCAAAAATAATAATAATAAAAAAGCCTTGAATTAATTATGTACTGTAAGTGAAGTTATTCTAGAGGTCGATTAAATTAGGATTAACTTCTGAAAATGAACAAGTCTACTGTTCCTTTTTCAATATTCTGAAGAAATCCCATTACTCCCTTTCCAAAGAGCCCCCAAAAATCATGTCATATGTTTAGTTGACATATGTAATGAAAAGCACGAACCTGTAGTTTTTGTCAAGTCTTCCATTTTTCAATTAATTCCTCTAATTTTCAATTAATGTTTTTATAGGGCTATCACTCTTGAAAAATACCCATGAAGATGGAGGACCACTTCACACAACTGTAAACTTCTACAAAAATGTAAACTGGCAACTAAATCTTCCATTTAAAAACAAATAAATAAAGGAATCAAACAAGTGGTTCTGGTGGGCGATAAGCTGAATATGGGCCAGCAATGTGGCCTTGAAGCAAAGACGACCAACGGCATCCTGAGTTGCATTAGAAAGAGTGTTGCCAGCAGGTCGAGGGAGGTGATCCTGCCCCCTCCCCAGCACTGGTCAGGCCACATCTGGAGAGCTCTGCTCAGCGCTGGGCTACCCAGTACGAGAGATGTGGACATGCTGAAGCAAGGCCACCAAAGGAACACCAAGATGATGTAGGGATGGGAGCACCGATCACACAGGAAAGGCTGAAAAGGCTGGAACTGCTCAGCCTGGAGAAAAGAAGGCAATGAATTCCCAATTTGGAGGAGGGGTGGGTAAGGAAGAACCAGGTTCTTTCTAGTGGGGTCCAATGAGAAGACAAAAGGCAACAGGCATAAATTCAAATACAAGAAATTTCACTTAAAGACTTTTGATTTTTTTGTTATGATATGGGTAGCCAAACACTGGAACAGGTTTTCCAGAGAACTTGGGGAAATCTCCACCCTTGGAGATACTCAAAACCTGACCTGAGCAACCTCCTCTGGTTGACCCTGCTTTCAGCAGGGCTAGGCCATCTCCAGTGGTCCCTTCCAACCTCAATGGTAATATGGTTAACCACCTCATTACAAACTTTTTCTAAGTAAATCTCTGATTCTGCCAGTACTCTACAAGTCTGCTATAAAAGCTTACACATTGGGTAACAGATAGAAGAAAATAACAGATAACAGAAATATTTTGGTACTGAGTAAAATATGTTTCCCTGGAGTAACTATAACAATAAATTACAAAACTAGTACACTATATCTAAAGGCTGATTGTTTGTCCTAGGGATGGCCATCAAAGGTACGGGTGCCCAGGTAGTATTCTCCTCTATTCTGCCAACGAGGGGAATGGACTCAAGGAGGAGAAGGCGAATATGGCAGCTTAACAACTGGCAGCGCCGCTGGGCTTGGCAACAGGGTTTTGGCTTCTATGACCATGGAACTCTGTTTGATGACCACCAGCTAGTGGGGAATGATGGGACCCATCTTAGCAAGAGAGGCACACGTCTCTTTGCCAAAAGGCTGGCCAACCTGGTTAGGAGGGCTTTAAACTAGGCAAGAAGGGGGAAGGGGAGTGGCACACTGATACGGCAAGCAGTACCGCACAGCCAAGGTCAGATGGCGTCCAGCGGGAGTATGGTAGTGGGGAAGTGAGGATAGGAAATGATCACGGAGGGTCCTCTTTCACCCCTCCTGGGAAACCTGTGGCCTCTGTTGCTTCCCTGAAATGCCTGTATACCAATGCGCGAAGCATGGGGAATAAGCAGGATGAACTGGAGATCTGTGTGCGGTCCCAGCGTCATGATCTCATCGGAATCACAGAGACGTGGTGGGATAGCTCGCACGACTGGAGCGCTGCCAGGGAAGGCTACGTGCTCTTTAGGAAGGACACGCTGGGAAGGCGAGGTGGTGGAGTTGCTCTTTATGTGAGAGAGCAACTGGAATGCATGGAGCTCAACCTGGGGGTGGAGGATGAGCGAGTTGAGAGCTTGTGGGTAAGGATTAGAGGGCAGGCTAATGTGGGAGACACTGTGGTGGGTGTCTGCTACAGGCCACCTGACCAAGACGAGGAGGTTGATGAGGCCTTCTATAGGCAGCTGGATATTGCCTCACGGTCACAGGCCCTGGTTCTCACAGGGGACTTCAACTACCCCGACATCTACTGGGAGTACAACACAGTCAGGCATAAGCAGTCCTGGAGGTTCCTGCAGAGCGTCGACGATAACTTTTTGACGCAGGTTGTGGAGAAGCCGACGAGGAGAGGTGGGCTACTGGACCTCGTGCTATCAAATAGGGAAGGCCTAGTAGATGTGAAGGTGGGGGGTAGCCTCGGCTGCAGTGACCATGAGTTGGTGGAGTTCAGGATTCAACGAGGAGGAGGCAGGGCTGTAAGTAGCCTTGCGACGATGGACTTCAGGAGGGCCAACTTTAGCCTCTTCAGAGACCTCCTCGGTAGAATCCCATGGGCTAGTGCTCTAGAAGGCAGGGGGGCCCAAGAGAGCTGGTTAGTTTTCAAGCGGCACTTCCTCCACGCCCAGCAACAGTGCATCCCTGTGTGTAGGAAGGCAGGCAGAGGGGGCAGGCGACCTGCGTGGATGAGCCGGGAGCTTGTGGCAATGCTCAAGCAGAAGGCAGCGGTATACAAAATGTGGAAAAAAGGACAGGTCCCCTGGGAGAAATACAGGAACGTAGTCAGGGAATGCAGAGATGCGACAAGGAAAGCTAAGGCACGTCTGGAAGGCAAGCTGGCAAGGGACGTTAAAAATAACAAAAAAAAATTCTTCAAATACATTAACAGCAAAAGGAAGATCAGGGAAAACCTGGGTCCGCTGGCGGACGGGATGGGCACCCTGGTTGCAAATAACACAGAAAAAGCAGAGTTGCTGAATGCCTTCTTTGCTTCGGTGTTTACCAAGGGCAGCCCTTTAGAGCCCCAGGCCCTAGAGACAAGAGAAGACGCCGGTGGAGAGGAAGACTTGCCCTGGGTAGAGGAAGATTGGGTCAGAGAGCACCTAAGGAAACTCGATACCCAAAAATCCATGGGCCCTGATGGGATGCACCCCAGAGTGCTGCGGGAGCTGGCAGATGCCATAGCTAAGCCGCTCTCCATCATCTTTGAAAGATCCTGGAGAACGGGGGAGGTGCCGGAAGACTGGAAGAAGGCCAGTGTCATGCCAGTCTTCAAAAAATGCAAGGAGGACCCAGGCAACTACAGGCCAGTCAGCCTCACCTCCGTCCCCGGAAAAGTGATGGAACGGCTCATACTGGCTGTTGTCTCCAGGCACATGGAGGACAAGAAGGTGCTCAAGAGTAGTCAGCATGGATTCACCAAGGGGAAATCTTGCCTGACTAACCTGATAGCCTTCTATGATGAAATGACCGGCTGGATAGACGAGGGGAGAGCGGTGGATGTCGTCTATCTCGACTTCACCAAGGCTTTTGACACCGTCCCTCACAACATCCTCCTGGGCAAGCTCCGGAAGTGTGGGATAGATGAGTGGACAGTGAGATGGATTAGGAACTGGCTGGATGGCAGGGCCCAGAGAGTGGTGATCAGCGGTGCAGAGTCTAGTTGGAGGCCTGTGGCTAGTGGGGTCCCCCAGGGGTCAGTCCTTGGTCCAGTCCAGTTCAATTTATTCATCAATGACCTAGATGAAGGCACAGAGTGCTCCCTCAGCAAGTTTGCTGATGAAAAGAAACTGGGAGGAGTAGCCGATACCCCAGAGGGCTGCGCTGCCATCCAGAGGGACATGGACAGACTGGACAACTGGGCGGTGAAAAACCTCGTGCAATTCAACAAGGCCAAGTGCAAGGTCCTGCACCTGGGGAGGAATAACCCCAGACACCAGTACAGGCTGGGGACCGACCTTCTGGAGAGCAGCTCTGCGGAGAAAGACCTGGGTGTCATGGTGGATGACAAGTTGACCATGAGGCAGCAGTGTGCCCTCGTGGCCAAGAAGGCCAATGGAATCCTGGGCTGCATTAAGAAGAGCGTCTCCAGCAGGTCGAGGGAGGTGATCCTGCCCCTCTACTCAGCCCTGGTGAGGCCAAATCTGGAGTATTGTGTCCAGTTCTGGGCTCCACAGTACAAGAGGGATGTGGAGCTGCTGGAGAGAGTCCAGCGCAGGGCCACAAGGATGATCAGGGGTCTGGAACATCTGCCCTATGAGGAGAGGCTGAGGGAGCTGGGCCTGTTCAGCCTGGAGAAGAGAAGGCTGAGAGGGGATCTAATCAGTGTCTATAAGTACCTCAAGGGAGGGAGCGCAGAGGGCGGTGATGGTCTCTTTTCAGTGGTGGCCGCTGATAGGACTAGAGGAAATGGCCGGAAACTGAAACACCAAAAATTCCATAGGAACTTAAGGAAAAATTTCTTAACAGTGAGGGTGACAGAGCACTGGAACAGGCTGCCCAGAGAGGTTGTGGAGTCTCCTTCTCTGGAGATCTTCAAAACCCGCTTGGATGCAGTCCTGTGCCACGTGCTTTAGGTGTCCCTGCGTATGCAGGGGGGTTGGACTAGATGATCTCTAGAGGTCCCTTCCAACCCTAAGCATTCTATGATTCTATGATTCTATGATTCTTAATAAAATAAACTCCATTGTTTAATAGGGCCTGTGTAATGCAACTCCAAAACTACCCTTTAAACAAACAAACAAAAAAGAAAAGCCAGGAGCAAAGTGACTAGAGGAGAGAGGAATAAACTGAGGATTTTTCTCTCTGGAGAGAGAGAGAAAAAAAAAAGGCAAATAAAAAGCAGAAGGCAGCTAACAATTTTCCTGGAATTTCAATTTACTGTTGAGATAATGGAAAAGGAATACTTGGAAACAGGGCCAGTGGACTTGCTACTTAAAACAAACAAACAGTCCCCCAAAGCCCTAAACGATGCATAGTAGAAAGCATGCTATTTAACACTACCAAGGAATTCGGCATCAACTTTAAAAAATTCAATAAAGGGGAAAAATGCATTCCTTGATGTACATGCTATCAATACTATGCAATATTGCCATTTCATGTTGTCCTAATGCCTTTAGAGGTTCAGCAGAGGATTGAGAGTTTTTTCATAAATATGGTCTTAACCTCACTGACAGATTAGGTCTCTTTGTGGAGAAAAGGGTTCAGGCAAGGAGAAGCCACAAATGCCCCACAAAAGCAGTTGTTAATGTGAAGCAATACATAAAATATCATGATAATGATTATTTTAGAAGTCATATGAAAATATTTTTAGAATCCTAAAACCAAAAATGACTATGTGATAAAGATAACATTTCAAAAATATAAGCTATAAAGCTACCAATTAGACTTCAATAGGGAAACGTATTTTTAAGCATCTCCCCTCCCCGAGAAAAAAAATTTCTTGTAAGATAAATATTCAAGCAAGACAAATTCTTTTGCTTGTTTTAATTTAGTGCTTATGTGTTTACCAGCTCTTTTCAAAGATTTTTCTTTTTGCTTTCTTCAATGAACAGGGATCAAGATTTAACTAAAGGCTTACAATTCTCACCTAGCAACTAAATTAATAATAGCAATACTTGTAATTTAAAACCATATAAAATTTTCTCCTACAAACTACTAATTCCTACATACAAACTACATACAAACTCCTAAAAATTTAAAAAAAAAAAAAAAGAAAAAAAAAAACGGCTTGGTTTATAGTCCTGTTAACTATTTAGGAAAAAAGAGTAAAGCTTCAATATTGTTAAAATGGATAAGTTGTAAAATGGCAGAATAATGGCTTTTAGAGGAAGAAAAACCTGCAGCTTCATATTTTTCTTACAAAGTGAGAGGAACAGTCTCTACACACTTTACCTGTAAGGTTGGTTTAAAATTACAATCAAAGAAAATGGTAGTGTACATAAATACAATATAAACCTTTAGAATGCAAGAAAATGAGGAATTAGTGAAGTGTACAAAATTACCAAAATATTACTTGTCTGGAATACTAACAGAAAAGTGAGAAAGTCATTATGTTTAAGGGAAGAGACAGTTTTAATTAAATGAATCTTCAGAAACTGTCCTATCAGTAAGCTCATTAGTTGCAATAAAAGCTGTTCCTGCTGATCTACAAGTACTTAAAAAACAGAATTTGTTATACTTCAAAGAAAAAAGGTATCTTTAATTCATGTACTGCAGCAGTGCATTAAGCCTACTTCTAGTATTACAAAAGCAGAAATAAAAACCTTAGCACATAATGGAGAAAATAAATTTAATAACCTGAAGTAAACTACTATTGCATCGGTCACGTGCCCCTTGCTGCTTGCCTACCACAGATATATACATATAAAATCTAAAAATTCCTTCTCTAATAGAGGATTTTTTTTAGATACATATTTCTAGTGGTGAATTTACACATTTTGAAGTCCTCATTTTAGGAATTATACTAACATGTATAAAGTACTATAAAATAGATATTAGTTTGACAACACACATAATACTGCTCTTAACAAATGACACATAAAACAATATTATGGAAACTATTTGAAGAAACACAAGGAACAAGAATATTTCTTCTAAAATTATAAAACAGCTTGCTATCACATTTTATGAGAGTCAAACATCAATGCATAGCTTTCAAAAGCAAAAAATAATTGTTTGATTAAAAATGAATTGTAAACATTGCAATAGATGTATGTGGAACCTGCAGGATCCTAGAGAAAGAGACGAGCCAGAATGCACCTGGTATAAAACAACTTTCATGGCATAACTGATAAGAACATGGGGAAAAAATGATTTAAAAACTGACAAAAATATGGAAACAGTATTTTAAGAAATTCAGGGAGAAGAGGCAAACAAAAAATATGTACAAATATGAATGATGGAAAAGAGAAGTGTTCACTAATTTGAACATTATTTTCAGCCAGCTTGAGAGAAAAGCTCTAGGATTGAATGACTTGTAATGAAGGAGTTACCAGGTGCACTGCACAGGAGCCGGCTGCTACAAGCAGAGCTGTATCAAGCAGGAACTCTAAAAGCTGGAACTCTAAAAGCAGGAACTCTTTGAAAGAGCTGGGGAGAAACTTGTACTAAGACTGTCATCAATCTCTTGTTGGTCACACAAACAGAATATCAAACAAAAAATAATAAAGAGAACCAAGAGTTCTATAGGGCATGCTCAAATTAGAATTCTTCTAGCAAGAGATGTGTAAACAGCATTTGAACAATATTGGACATAAAAGTTTGATTTATAATTTAAAAGGGCATTTGCCGATAATAGCTTTATGACAATAATCTCACATTTTATTTACAGAAACAAATATGCAGACATGATATAAAAGCTCACAACAAAACAACAAAGCTCACAACAAAGCTATGGAAGAAAATAATATTCTTATTGACCTTCATAGATTTATTCTTCAGTATTAATTACAAAAAAAAAAAAAAAAAAAAAAAAGAGTTTAGTGCAACCATGAAGTGTGCTGCCCCTAATATGGCTCACATAAAAACTGAGCATTGTATTATTATGATAAAAATCCAGAAAAGTATCATGTATTTCTTCATGAAACAATTTTTCTACCACAGAAGCACATACGTAAGCAGAAGCTTCCTATGAGATGACAGGGAAAAGGTAGTTGAGTTCCCCCCTCCTGTGCTATCATCATCCTGGAACACTTAGTCACAACCCTCATGGCCAGCAATCCTCCAAATTTAATAGAAGTTTCAACTTCTATTCTATTCTACTTCTAATAGAAGTTTCAACTGCCTCCAGTAAAGAATCACAGAATCACAGAATGGAAGGGACCTCTAGAGATCATCTAGTCCAACCCCCCTGCACATGCAGGGTCACCTAGAGCACATGGCACAGGGTCACATCCAGGCGGGTTTTGAAGATCTCCAGAGAAGGAGACTCCACAACCTCTCTGGGCAGCCTGTTCCAGTGCTCTGTCACCCACACAGTAAAGTTCTTCCTCACATCTAGAAAGGATTATTCCTAAATTCTGTTTCTTGGGATGCAGGAGAAACTCCTAGCTGTATATCCAAATTCTATCAGAACACAACCAGTATATTGCCTAGAAATTAACCTATTTGACTAGAAAATCATCAAGTTACAAGATTTTTAATGACTTTCCATCTCAATCTCCCTACTGAGCACAATTCTTTGTAACACCTGTGTTTACCAGCTCACTCTACAAGCGATAATGCAAAAATAGAGGTGCTGTAGAACTGCCAAATCCTATTAAAATTTGGCATTTGCCCTTTATTCATACATAAATTCCAAAATCAAAACATGCAAGGGAGGAAAAAAAGACTAAATTAATGAACTAGTAGAACGCAGAGCAACAAAAAATGTTACAACAACTTATTCAAAATAATACCAGTTAATGAGAAGGGCTAAAATATAGAAGCACTTATGGTTATATTCTAAAATAGGTAATTTAGAGCTCTAGGAATTAAGGAAGATGTCTGTATACGTTAGTTTAGAATCACAAAGATCATTACCTGGTTGCTGTTTATTAGGCTGATACATAGATGATTTAAGACCATCTTGGTACACCAGAATTGACATCTAATCTCAGCGAGATTTTATAAAGGAAGCAATTTGAGACAATGTTAAGGAAAAGATCAGCAGCATTCGTGGTTAACCTGTTAGCATTGATCAATGTATCAGTAGAATGAATAAAACCAAGTTAGTCCATTAGGCTGGATATAGCTGACTGTAACCAGAGGTTACTCATAAACAATTCTGAACTGACCTTTTGGAGATCTTAAACAAAAATAGCCACTTAATTAGATAAATGCCCTGGTACACTGAGCTATTAAAGACATCCTGAGGCTCTGCCTTTTCTACGCAATAAAACGCAAATGCAAAAACCTTTCAATTAATGCACTGAAACAAATGTAATGTATAAACTTGAAAACACATGCTCATTGATTTTTGCCCTACAGCATAGCTGAATTGGAACAAAGATCCATCTAACCAATAGAAGGTACTTAAAAAAAGGATAGTAAGTCTACCAGCAAATAATGATAATTTTACAAGCTACTGTGTGTGGTCTTTATATATATATTTATATATATATATATATATACGCGTATATATATATATATGTATAATCTCAGAAGCTTGCCATACAATAATCAGCAGCCTCATATAAGACAACTATCTATATTGAAAAAATGACCTCTAATAAAACACAGTTTAGTTATTCTGGCTGATATACAAAATTCAACCACAATATAGACAATAACATGAAAAATCAGTCACAAATTAACAGTGGTTTCTACGAAAACAGTGCATGAAAATACTGAACATATAAAGGAGAAACTATATTACCGATACAAAGAATTGTATAAAGGACTGGAAAGAATTTGGCAGGTATATATCTTTGAATATACCTGATTTTTTAAGTGCTTATAAAGCACAAACTAAAATGGGAAATGCTAAGAGTGGTAACAAACGAAAATCTACATGAGTGACTGCTATCTCAAGTTCTCTCTGCAAAGCTACAGTTTGTAGCAAGGAGGCTCGAGTGAGGCACAGTAGTGAAGCTGAGCAAAGCAATACAGATACACACAGATATGGCCCAAATGGACACTCAGACATCACAGAATCACAGAATGGTTGAGGTTGGAAGGGACCTCTAGAGATCATCTAGTCCAACCCCCCTGCTCCAGTAGGGACACCTAGAGCACAGGGTGGCATCCAGGTGGGTTTTGAAGATCTCCAGAGAAGGAGACTGCACAGCCTCTCTGGGCAGCCTGTTCCAGGGCTCTGTCACCCCTACAGGAAAGAAGTTCTTCTTCACATGGAGATGGAACTTCCTGTGTTTCAATTTGTACCCATTACCCCTTGCCCTATCACTGGCCACCATCGAGAAGAGTTTAGGCCCATCCTCTTACATTCTTCAATTGGGTCTTCCAATATACATTGATCAGATCCCCTCTCAATGTTCTCTTCTCCAAGCTAAACAGGCCCAGCTCGCTTAGTCCTTCCTCATATGATAGATGCTGCAGTCCCTTAATCATCTTTAACGCTCTATGTCGGACCCTCTCTAGAAGCTCCACATCCCTCTTGTAGTGGGGAGCCCAGAACTGCACACAATACTTCAGGTGCAGCCTCACCAGGGCTGAGCAGAGGGGCAGGATCTCCTCCCTGGACCTGCTGGCAACAATCCTGCTGATGCAGGCCAGGATCCCACCCAATCCCACCGTATTTCATCCTTCTTGCAAGAACATGACAGTGCTGAGGTGGTGTCAGCTTCTAACTCCACACTTTTGCCAGTTTAAGTTAAACTATGAGTTTATTTGAAGAAGGAACTCCTAATTAGGAAGTTAAATGTGGAAATCTGCTGCTGCTCATACTGACAATTTACAAGATTCTACACTGTATGATAAATCAGTAAAAAGACAAATTTGTTTTCCCAACTTCCGGTGCTACTGCTGCATGAAGAATTTACATGCAGAAGGAATTTTTTTCTGATTTATAAAAATATAATATATTAAAAAGGACAAAATTGAAATGAAAGCCCTTGTACATTTGTGGATTAGAAGATACTGAATACCTACTACTCTTACAATATAGAAGATTAAAAGATTGAAATAGTATAAATAGCAATGAATATCTTCAAGAATACTTTACCACAGTTCAAACTGCTGATGTATGGCATATACTATTAATATCAATTTCGAAAATAATATTAATGTTAAAAAAAAGAATCAAAAAGAATCACTCAGAATCAAAAAACTTTCATTTAGTTAATACATACCTTTACTTGCTTTATCTAAATGCTGAAAATCCTCAACAAAATTTAGGACATCCTGATATTTTTCTTCACAAACTTCTACCAGAAAATGGAGCAATGTTGTTTTTTGATCTGCTGACTTAGTGTCCTTCAGCTAGGAAGAAAAAAAAAGTTCAAATTTTGAGAATAAATATTCTATCTAAATATATTTTGATAAATATTATACAATATTAACTGTGACTACAAAAATGTTAAGAACAAACTGCTGAACAGGAACACACTTTAAGTAAAATTCTAGATAGTTTGCAGTTTCATTTTTCTGCTTGTTAAAAGCTCTCATCGGAACTGCATTAAATGCTTATTTTTCAATCTATGCAATATGTGAGTTTCTCTACCAACACTGCACAATCTAAACAATATCTAAACTATATAGAAGTTGATGGCAAAACTACAAGCAGATCTTGAAAGTGCAAACTGTCAGAAGTAAATCAGCAAAATCTAGTGGTATAAGGCACACCAATCCACATCATTACCTGATTTCACTATCTGAAAAGACCTGTACCATAATGATGTGCATGCAGCAGAATGCACAACCTCACAAGTGCCAGAAGCAGCAGCATTCAATAAAGCCAAGGAGTTTGTTCCTCAGCCTTTTGTAGCACAGACAACACAGTTTAATAATGCTTCTATTCCTCCAACATT
This sequence comes from Tinamus guttatus, assembly GCF_059628265.1. Lineage (NCBI taxonomy): Eukaryota > Metazoa > Chordata > Aves > Tinamiformes > Tinamidae > Tinamus > Tinamus guttatus. The sequence continues at coordinate 775,960 of NW_028289078.1, forward strand.
CTCAACCACAAACCGAAAGTTACATACAATGAACATGATTCCAACCCCCACAATTTGAAAACTCGCATCTAGAAATAGAAACTATTGTCATTTTAAAATAACATCTTACAGAAAAGTGCTTGTCTACTATCTTTTAAACTCTATTTCTGCAAAAGAATTTCTGCAGAAAAAGCACCTGTATGCATTGATACGCATTAAGTGTATGCAGGTATCAGGGTTGCCAGATTATACACTGTACATTAGAGTATCAGACAAAATAGTTAGTGAAGAATAATAATTAGCACTAAATAAATATAAAACTCATGTTAGCTAGTTTCAATTTCAAGATTGTGTCTTAATTTGGTTACTATGAAAGACATAAATGGTTGGCAATGCAAAACAGCAGAAGAGTAACTAAGAAAGAAAAGTATTTCCCATGATTGCCACTTTCCTATAAGGATGTTTTCCCCACATTTGTACTTTCCAATACCCGCAAACATCACACAAAGAGCATTTTAGTAACATAAGAAACAGATATGAGTATATTGATTGCTTTTTCCATACTTAATTAAAATACTTAAAATGAACAATTTTGTATAGGTAATTATGACTGAAGTCAATATTTCATATTTTACTATGAAAATTCAGAGATTGTTTTTGAAGAGCAAGATGATATTATGTTCATAAATATGATGGCATATACTCTTCCAGAATATAATATTTTTTCATTTATTCAAATGGACTAATTTAAGACAGTATTTTCAAAATAAGCAGAAAATGGAAGGTGTGTGTGTATATATCTATATATCTCTCTCTCTATATATATATATATATATATCTCAACAACAAAAAGTATTCCAGGGTCCTTACAGCATGCAGTGTTATAAAATAAACTACTTGCACTGCACTAGGATTCTCAGTAATTATTGTCTCAATTGCTAGATCATCATACAATGTCTACTATAATTCTCTTAAAATATACAAATAATGGAAGTTAGGTTTTAAAACACAAACCAATGTTATAAGCATGCATACATATTTTAATGTGTTAGTATTTAATAAATGCTGTAGTATTAACACATCAATATCATATCCCTCTTCTGAGAATAGGCAGGAGTGTCCTTTGATGCAGAAGAGTGCTCAACTCTACATGGCGCAGGGAAGAAAAGGCAAAGTACACAAGTAGGCAAAGTGCAAAAGCATGAACCAATTCCTCAGTTCCCAAGACACAGTTGGTCACAAATGAAGCAGCAGATATGTCACCTATTCTACAAATATTAAGAAACTGGTATCTTTGAATTACAGAGGCCAATGCAAGTTTCTTAATTTTTGTAAAATTCTACTGAACTGCTGTGAAGACAGAAGATCTAAAACTTGCAGCTTTTTAGTTTTGGACCTTAAAAGAGTAAGGTTTTGTGCCTTTTATTTTTCCCCTCCCTTCTCTTTTAATACTAAAATTTTTAATGAAGCAGTTTATTATTCTCAGAACAGAGGTGATCCTGCATTAGTACAGACACTACGCACAGTAAAGAAAACCCCCAAACTTGTTCACACAGTTTTACCTCCTTGTTTCCCAACCAGGTGAACTGTGTAAGATGCTGGTGAAGGTTTGGCACTCACGGGCTTCCTACATGGTGCCACAATTGGATGAGATTAATTAGAGGTAGTTGCTACTACTCTGAATTTCAGAGTAAGGAAGTATCTATGCAGAAGAGCATTAGCACACTACCCTAGTCAGGAGAAAGGCAATTCACTCCCTGCAGTAGCTGAAAAACTCAAGGGTTTTACAGGGTAATTTTGCAAGCAATGACTTCTTATTTTTAAGCACGCAGATGGGAACTTCCTTAGCCAAAGTTCTTAAAAAATAGTTTGCCTTTAGGATTAGCAGAACAAGCTAACTATCAGTCAAATTGGAACATGCAAAGAATAAGTATTAATCTATGACAACAGTAGAATTACTCTATATTTTTAAATTCACCTTCTGTAGAATGATGTCACCACCATATTTAATCGGAATGAGATTTAAATAACTAGTATGCTTCTAAAATTTTAGTTCAAATAGTTTGAAGGAATGCAGCCACACTCACACCAATTATATGTGAAAGAATATATACATACTGATGAAAATACAGCCTATATTCAGTTTTAAACTTCAACGGGGAATTCACATGAACTCAGTGCAGGGGGTGGTTTAATTTACTTAGAAGGAATCCTCAGCTAAGAGCTCTCGGGAAAGTACATTACCCAAAAACGAAACAATTGTAACTTTCAGTATTATTCCACATGCCTTTATTCTTTAATCAGCCACACTATGACCACTGGAAATTATTAGAACTATCTTTAATGGATTGCTAGCTCAAGGTTGAGTGAATTTTTAAATTGAATTAGACTAAGACTGTAGCACGGACTCAAAAATTATTAGATGTTAAAAAAAAAAATCCACAGGAGAAAGTTTTGTGACTGTCCTTACTGCAAGAAAAAAAAATCAGTTTAACTTATTAGACGCCAGCTAATAAAGAATAAAGAAATCTTGGCTGAGTTTTATTTTTTCTTTTTCTTTGAAGTGTTCAAGAAAAGAGGTTATAATGTCATATTACATATACTGAGATTATAATCTATTGCATTGGTTACTCATCTTCTTGCAAATAGCCAGCCAATTAGTACATGCTTTCTTGTGGGTCTTCTCTAAGGAAAATCACTTAAGTATTCTATTAAGTTTGAAACTCATAGCGTTAATTGGCACAGATACGCTAACATCTGAAGGACTCTCAGAGGTGGTCAGGAACTCTGCGTCCAGAGCTGCAGAATGTGCAACTGCAGAGCTCCAGAGTGACCTGTAGAATCCTGAAGGGTGTCTAGGATAACCTATTGCTCTTATATTATCCCTCTTATAAGGGATAACTGATAATATGGTCTCCAGTACTGGTCCAGTATCTAAACACCTGGGGGAGGAGACAGACGTGTAAACATAATTACAGTTCCTAATCTGGATATGTGAAGCACCTTCTCTCTTTGCTTCAAACATGGCATTTCCATAATTGGGAATAAAGGCAATGTTGTGATGGGTCTGCCACAGACTGCTTTATGGACAGACCTTCTATGGACTATCAGATAAAGCCTCTTTTTGTAAGTCCTGTCTCACAAGGAAGCTTAAGGTCCCACTCCAACTCACAAACTGGAAGTGCAGCACAGCAGGCACAAGCTACCCAGGTTTAGGGAGTGTATTGGTAACTTCCTGACACAGGTGATTTAGGAGCTGATAAGGAGAGATGCTCTGCTGGACCTGGTGGTTACAAACCACCAGTCAGAGATGTAAAGGTCGTGGGCAGCCTCACGTGAAATGACAATGAAGAAGCAGAGTTTCAGATCCTAGGAAACAGAACAATAGTAGGATCATAACCCCAGACTTGGCTATTCCACAGAACACAAACCCTGGAGAGAAGAGGGATCCAGGAAAGCTGCTCAATTTTCAAGGCTCACCCCCTCCAGGCTCTGGAGCAGTCCATCCGGATGGAGAGGAAATCGGGCAAAGCAGGAGATCTAGTTGGATGAGCAAGGAGCTGCTGACAGAACTGAGCGTAAAACAGAAGGATACCAGAGGTGGACGCAGGCCAGGTAACACAGAAGGAACAGACACTGTCTGAGTATGCAGTGATAGGGTTTAGGAAAGAAAAAGCCCCGCTGGAGCGTAATGTGGATAACAAGGGATGTGAAAGGTATCAAGAAAAGCCTTTACTGATGTAACAGCAGCAAATGACAGAGCAGGGAAAGTCTAGGTCTGCTGATGAACAGGAATGGCCATAAAAGGCTGAGGTAACTCAATGACTTCTTTGCTGCTGTCTTTACTGCTAAGACCATTCTTTTGGAATACCAAGCCCCTGAGACCAGTGGGAAAGTCTAGAGAAAGGAAGACTTACCATTAGAAGAGGATCAGGTAACAAATCAGGCGTACACTAGGAATGCACCTATGAGGGCTAAGGGAGCTGGCTAATGCCAATGCAAGGTCACTGTTAATTAGCTTTGAAAAGTAATAGTCATTAAAAGAGTTTACAAGGATTCAAAGAAAGCAAATGTCACTTCAAGAAGGCTGAGGAGGAAGATTTGTGGAACTGCTGGCTGGTCAGTCCTGGCAGGTGTTGAAAAAATATCCCAGAAATCATTTCAAAACATATTAAGGACAAGAAGGTGACTGCAGTAATCAGCATGTACTTCGGAAGGGGAAATCATGTTTGACCAACCTGATAGCCTTCTGTCATGAGAAGGCTGGAGGAGTGAACAGGGGGAAAGGAGTGCATGCTGGTTATCTTGACTTGAGCAAGGCTTTTGAGAATGTCCTCCATAAAATCCTCACAGACACTGATAAAGCATCAACAAGTAGACAGTAAGTGGGAATGAAAATTGGCTTAAATGCTGGGCTAGTAGCAAAGTAACAAAGTCCTAGTCAGTCACTAGCAGTGCATCTCAAGGCCAATAGGGTTTCATATCTCCACTAATTACCCTGATATGAGATAGACTGCACCCTCAACAAGGTAGCTCATGATTCAAAATCAGGAATAGTTGATGCAATAGTTGATGCCATGCTGCCATTCAGAGGGACAGGTGGAGAAATAGGCAGGCAGGAATCTCTTGGAGCCAAAAAAAGGGAAATGTAGCTGGTGAGGAATAAACCCTGACAACAGGGGCTGGGGCACAACAGGCTGAAAAGCAGCTTTGCAGAGAAGATCTGGGGATCATGGTGGAAAACAAATTAACCTCCTGCCAGCAATGCACCCTTGAAGCAAAGAAGACTAACAGCATCCTGTGTTGCATTAGGAAGAGAGTTAAAAGTAGGTAAGGGTCAGGATCCTTCAGCTCTACTCAAGACCGCATCTGCAGAGCTGTGTCTACTCCAGGGCTCCTCAGCACAAGACAAACTGGAGTCCATTGAATCGAGCAGCGGAAGTTGCTGGTGTGCTGAATACCTGGATCCTTTCTTGGTATTTGGGATGATGATAAAATCTCTCCTCCTCAGCTGACGCTGGTAGTATGAATTCAATGCAATAGAAGGATGAAAAATGCAAAACTCCTGGTGAGTCAGTGTCTCTTTCTCTCTTTCTCTCTCTCTCTCTGAAAAAAACACAACCCCAAGCTAAGAACTTTCAAAAGGGCAAGCCTTTGGCTGCAAGTTATCCTTGCCCTGGCATATGCACTGCTAAAGACCTGAAGTATTGTAGACTATCTCTAGGGCCATAGCTATTGCTCTGCCTCCAACAAAACCTATAATAATTTACTAAGTCAGTATACTAGCCTTCACTGACATTAAGGTGGCATTACTTTCACACACACACACAAAAAAAGAGCAGTATTACCGAACTACCAGCTGGAAATACACACCATATATATTTCAAATATATGAAATACTTTGTAATTTGAACTTCAATTTTATACTTGAAGATTTCTTTTGCAAAATAACTATAGTGAGTACTGGGATGCATGCTCATGCACACTTAAGTCCTAAAAGGAATAAACCAGTATCAACAGTTCTGAGTGCTGTACGAGTACAGGCATAAGAATAACCTTTCTTTACATTCTTATAGCTTTCTGTCTACCTTACCAACCTGATCAAAAGTAGCATCATATACGCCAGATATAAGTTCTATTAAATCACCATCAATATCAAGTTCCTAATTATCTTTGTAGAAAGTTTTCTTAATTTTTATCCAAGCTTCCTTTGCTATCACCAAACCAATTATTTCATCTACCTTAATTACACGGACAAATATCTAAATGCCTTCTTTATCATAAATTAACAACCTAAGAACACTTACATCCTCTTCATACTCCTCACATTTCTTTTCAAAATGAAATACACCCAAGCGCTTCCTTTTCTTCTAACAGAAATATTGCAGTGTTACTACACTCCGGATTCTTTCCTGTCGGTCTATACATTTTCTTTAGTGCTGCATACAAGATTCCCCTTAAGGCCTTTTCAGTATCAAATACATAGGAATAATCACCATATTTATATGACACAGAAGGCCTTCTAAAACACAGAAAAAGAATGCCTCTTCTGTAACGGAATTTATTGTTGAGTCTTGCAAACCTAAATAACCTCTAAGTCTGGTAACTTAAATATCTAAGATCCTACTTTATCAAATGCATTTAATGCCAGTGCACTACACTGTTAGTCAGGACTTGAAACACATTTTCTGGAACACTGCCTGGACATTTCTTCCTTATTTTCATTGTGTATGTACATCAGATCCCTAAGTGATAGCTTTTCATCTTTTTCATCTTCTGGATCATAGATTATTTCTCCAAGATCATGTTGACTCCGCTCTCCTAAGTACCTGTAACAACTAGCTTACATTCCTTATTGCTTCCATAAATATAATTGCTTTTTTCATTGTCTTACACATTTTTTTTAAAAAAGCAGAGAATACAACCGGACCTAGGACTGATCCTGGTAAAACATATTTTAAAAGTACTCCTAGTTGCAGATAAAACCTTTAACTCCCAACTTATAAATTACTTTTATTTCTCAACACACTGTATTTTTGAATTCAATGATTTCATCTACACTGTATTCCTCTAGGTGGCTGCTACATGCTTAAATACTTACTTTAGAATAGGTATGTTTATAAGTTACAACTTGAATATGATACCTATTTTCTCTGTATATTTAACACTGGAGGACTAGAGTAATAGAACTTCTGGAATATGGTAGAGTAAGGCTGATTATTTTGAAGAAAATAGGAACTAACATATAAGTGCTACATTTTCTTCATTCTGTGAGAAGATAAGGAATCTATGAAAAGACAAAGAATACATCTTAACTTCAAAATAATTCCTTCTTCATAAGAAATGTTAAATGCATGTCTGAACAGTCTGCAGTGACCTCCCAGTGGGCACAAGAAAACAAATTTAGAATTGTAAGTAGTGGGGAGGTGAATAAGCTTAGATTGGATTACAAGGTACAATTCAGGAAAGGATAGATATCTTGTTGCATATACCTTAACCTTTCATCCTTACGCTTTTATATAAGAAAAAATAAATGAAACATAGGGGACTGATGAGATTGAGCTTTAACATAAAGGAGTCAGATAAGGAGAGGTTTTATGCACAAGAAAGAACTGTATAAGAAGAGATTGAAATGCGACAGTCAAAAATATCCAGACACACAGGACTGTAATGCTACTATAACAAGAATGATATGGTCCTTCTACAGCCTTATTTAATTTGGTTCTGCATTATTTCCTAAATACAGAAACTTCAAAAATTTTATACACAAGCTAATCCCAAAGCACACTGTACAGAGTGTACTGTATCACTGAAGCTATCAACTGCTGTTAAGAATAATGACAAAAACAAAAACAAATTTTTAACTGCCACGAAGACAAAGCAAAGTATTTAGGAGTGTAATAAAAACAAATGAAAGAGTGAATGCAATATTATAACTTAACAGGGACATTTCAGAACTCACTTTACACAAGGAGCTGAGGTTATATCCAAAGGTCTGCGCGTTCCGAGAACCTGCGTTCATGTAGTTTCCCATTAACAATACTAGTTCCAGCAGCTTGCTGAAGCTTTTACTCTTCTTTATCTCTTCACAGGCAGCACTGACAGCCATGATGTCAGGTTTGATGTTGTTCACCTGCTCCTCAAACTGAAGCTTAAAAAGAATAGCACTGAGCCGTGGCCGTAGTCTCTTCACATTGCTCATCTGATTGAAAAGAAAATAGGAGATTTCCTTTAAAATTCATGCTATACTTTGGCACTGTACAAATGCATACAATCTGAAATGATTTATTGGTGTGACAGGCTTGAAGAAGCAATATATCTGCTATAACTGATAGCAAATGAACGAATGAATGAGAGACACTTGGGTAAGCAACTGAAATCTCATCTTGTGGTTAATAAGAACTGCCTCCATCTTCCCATCCTTTCCCAATAACTAGTATGTGTAAGCAATAAAAGATAAAGTGTCATCATATATCACATCTGTCAAGTCATACAACAAATCCTATAAAACTAATCCAAGTTTATGATCCAGTAGTTGCAAAGTAATAAAAGTAGTTCGCAAATTTTGTACAACCCGGAATGTACCAAAACAAGGCAAATCTCATTTTCTGGTACAAATATTTTAAAGCTGATTGCAATAAGATCATACTATAAACTTGCTGGAAAATACAGATTTGAGGAACAATCTCATCTACGAAACACGATAGCATGTGTTTATATATGCCAATATTCATACGCCACTATAGTCCTGGGTCTTCTACAGTTAATTGGATGAAACAGAATGCTCCAAAGGAAAACAGTAGCTTGGGCAGACTATATGCAAAAGACTTGGTTTTCGTTATGCTTTACTGCTCAGGGATTTTCCACTGAAGCTTCAATCTTCCTGCAGGGCTTTGGTCAATGAGTTCCCACCCCAGAGACATTCTGCATATCACCGTCACATCCAGACTACGAGACTGCAGACTGCATTTGTTCTTTCAATCAAGCAACTCGTAATGCATTCCATAATTTCCTCCACCTCTCAAGCTTCCAATGTACTACCCAGCCATCCAACGCCAGCGCAGGCATCTTTACATCTTAGATATTGAATAATACTTGAAAAATGTAAAAACACTAAGTTAATTTTAGATGAGTTTTAGGTATTTCCATTTCTATTTCACTGTTGTATGTGTCCCTTAACTTCATATATGGTTACTTTTACTTACCTGTTATTTGCAATAAATATACCACACTATTGAATGCTATTTAATATCTGAATTCAGAGTATCTGCCTACAGTTGACACAGAGCTGACACCCAAACTACACCCCTTGTGATGGTTTTACTGTAGGACCAGCTGGAATCTGGTCTGCAGGTTAAAGCTCAGTAGGGGCTGAAGTGCCCTACGTGCTCTTAGGGTTGCTTTTTCAATTTAGTTTAATCTGAAAGAAATCCTCCTCACATGCTCTGCTGCAGTGCAAACCAAAGTATTACTAGTGGAAATAATTGTGTATTTTGTTTCAAGATTTCCCATCTGAACTAAAATGCAAATGTATATCTATATTTTTTCCATTGCTAGCCTAGGTATGGATTACAAAAAATTCCTTAAAGTCTTAGAGATTGCTGTGGTTTGAAGGGAGATGTTGCTAATTTCAAGGTGAACTTTTAAGGCCACTCTCTATGAAGACTCTGCACCTGAAGATTCTAGAAGAATATGAACCAGGATTTTAATTAACAAGTTCTGTTTTTTCAGAGAAAGGATTTTGAACTTTCCTATCTTAAAACAGTCAGACATTAACTGCTAAAAAGAGACACATATACTACTATGTCTTACGGAAAAGTAAAAAGTGGACTGTGACAGACTTATTTTATACTCAGATTGAGGGAAACTTGCACTTTCCCGCCCAAAGCAATAATATATTTAATTCAAATGTTTCTTCATTTCATATTACCTCCTTTTTTTTTTCTCTCAGTAGTTTTTCATATAACATTTCAACAAGTACATGAAGTCTTAAATCTTGTATTTGTAATTGTATTTGATTGCATGGCCTTTGGGAAAATAAAATCCCACTATTGAACTGCTGCAATTATTCAAATCCTCCAAGACTACTGCCGTCACTACCATACATTCTTTACCAATAATACCTTTTCCTTTTTTCCCAAAAGGTATTTAAACCTTTAAGCCAGGTAAATTATAACAATATTCATTTAACACTGAATTTTAATCACTTACTATATGTATACCTTATTTTTAATTCCAGAATAGTAATAAAGAATTTCTACTATTCAATACTCTTTCATACTTTTAAAAATTGATGGGAGGAGGGAGATGAGAGTTGGGAAAGCAAGTTAGGAGAAAAATGCCTTCCAAAGAGTATTTAAAATTACATCTGGCTCTTCAAACATGGAAAATCTGTTTCAGACCAGCATTTCTTCCAAATAACGCAATTCTATTCCAAATATGCAACCTATATTATCCACTTCAAATTATTTCTTTATGAAGGTTTTGTGTAATTAACTATATCCAATTAGAAAGTTTGTCAGCACTGAAAATATGATTTTTAATTTAAAAAGGCTACAAGTGCTACAAAAATTCTAATGTTGCTCTACCTTATGCCAAACTAAAAATGGCAAATTCTTAAAACTGAAATTATAAGTATTTCACATCACAGATATGTATTATACGAATACAAACAAGCACGTTTGCATAAAGGACACAAGCCTTTATCGGAATGGATAGAGCCACAACAGATCATGAAGTTTCATGAATATATGTTAAAGACAGAAATACATTTTCTGAAAAAATCAGAAACAAAAGCACAGTCACAGCAGAAACGCCACTCTTTTTGGTACTATCTGTTTACCTGTTTGCTAGGTCAACACTGAGAAGGGAAGAGGTAGATAGTTTCCATAGCACTATAACAGCTTTCTTTGTGATATGTAGTCTGCAAATAAATTCAAACTGTCATGTTCATGCATCTTATCACAAGAGATAAGAATGTAAGTGGTGCAATGGTGCAATATTAAGAGGGTTATGTTCATGTCCGATACTTTCTTATGCTCAGCCAATATGAACAAAAGTCTTAAAAAATACACTGAAATCCTGAAAATAGACAATCAGAATAACTAAATTAGGACAGGAGGTGGACTACACATGTCTCAAGTACATATCAGGGAAAATTAATCTGTGGAAACTCTCCTGGAAAATCTGGATTTACTGATGGAGAACACAGAAGCAACAGACACACAAAAATACTGCAGGATGACAATAAGAAATTTTGTGGAAAGTAGTTAATCAAAATTTCTTAGCAATCTTTCATTTCGCCACTTCAGGATTTTAAACAAACTGAAATGGCATTAGGGATACTGAAGCACTGAGTATTATAGAGGATAGACTACACACATCTACAGATATAGAGAGAGCTGGATATTTTCCAGACTCCAGTGAAAAACATTAATACATTCTGAGCTAGTCTCAATGTGGGCATACAGGTAAAACCATCAGTTGAATATAGAATTGATCATTTTAAGTGTTTGCTGAATTATTTAAGACAAACTAGCCTTCATCAGGCCTCACTCTAATCTTCAATTTACTCTAGTGAAATCCTCTCCTTTGGTATGAACTCATTAAAAACACATCCATCAATGAACAAGCTGTGAAATCATGTGAGGATAGCTTGCCAAATTCTATTCAGGTTAGCTACCACTCTACTTCATAACAAGGTCTGGGCATTAATTATTTCTGAAAGAATATTCCATAATTCCCTGGTTTTCACTTTGAGTAAATAAAAGTACAGTGGAAATGAGCATTTCTCTTTCTTTGCCCAGAAAATATGGGAAGATAGTTGTGGGATTTCTAAATGTCACAGGTTTTAAGATAGGAAATAAAGCAAGACTCTCACATAGGGCTCTTGAGACACTCTTCTTGGACATGGGCTGCTGTACAGTTGCCTACACCAAGGTCAACAATCCACTAGAAACATTGTAACAAATATTAATATTTTTAACCACAAAATATTTTAGAATGGAAGACAGTATTTTGAATTCAGAAATTGATTTTTTGGGAGTTTAAACCTATGCTAATAAATTAAATCTCTGTCTCTAATGATTACAGGCACAGAACAGTCCGCATCCTTCACCATAGAATTGAGCTCCCTCCACATGGCGTGACCAAATTAAAATTACTATTACAAATAGTTCATGGTGTAACAGTTGTTAGTATTGCTGGGCAGTTCGCATGCACAGACTGTACACCTGACCATTAGCAATATTAAGTAACTTAGGCAAAATAAACTTTTGACCTTATTGTGTGGGCAAGGGCAACTCCTCATTGGCACCTGGAAGAGGTGGATTGGTGCTGCCTGTAGGCACTTTTCTAACTAGAGTTTCTGGGATTTTTCTGGTTGTTTGGATGGTGGGATTTTTCTGTTATTAGTTTTTTTTTTTTTTTTTGCAGCCACAGGAAAACCTAACCTACCAGAACACACAACTCTTCACAGTAAGCCAACTATATGGCAAGTATTTTGGCAGCCATCTATACAAAATGAAAGAGCTAACCGAGAGGTGACAGAGCCCTGCAACAGGCTGTCCAGAGAGGTTGTGGAGTCCCCTTCTCTGGAGATCTTCCAAACCCGCCTGGATGCCACTCTGGACTAGAGGATCTCTAGAGGTCCCTTCCAACCCCAGCCATTCTGTGATGTGAGACAACACCTTGCCTTGCACCTACACACTCAAGAGACCCTGGAGACGTCTGGTTTGAAGGCACAGGGATGCCTGCTAGATACTCGAGGCCTGAAAAGCTAGAACCAACGTAATTGTAACACAGCTTCCCTGTCACCTGCCTCTCCATCTCTTCCATCAGGAGAAAGGGAGATGTGCTTTGCAACCATTAGAGCTTGTTTTAATAAACAATTAATGATAAACCTCAGCAAGCACAAAACTGTTCAGTCTGGCTGGGTCCTCAGCCCATGAGAACTGGCTCATGTTAATATCCCAAATATGCCAGGAATTGTTTGGGAAACTGCAAATCTGCAAGGCCAGAAGCATGACAGACTCTATTCTAGCAAATTAGCATCGAAGACAATTAGCATTGAAGACAGTGGAGTTTCAATGCCCAGAAACATTCTCTGGTACTATTTAGTTGATTAAAATACATATAGTCTTAAAGTCATCTGTCAAAAATAATGAGTTTGTTTTCAAAATACTGAATCAAAAGTAATATATTAAAAAAAAAAAAAAAAGATGAGAAATGACCCTGGATGGATTTGGTCACTATTATACCCTGTATAATTTTAGGGAGAAGAAAAAAAAAAAGTCTGCATATGCAAACCTTCACTTACAGATCAAACCAAATAAGAGTTCATGATCTCATACAGAGAAAAAAAAATTATTAAAACCTGTATGAATACTCTGAATCATTAACATCAGCAGGCTATTTTAATGAACCGTTATTTTGCTTCCTCTCAAACAAAAATACATTGAAGAGCAAGAGAAAAAAGAAATCTATCCAACATTTGCCACGAGTATTCTAGCATAAAACAGCAACGAAGATGAATTTACTCAGTCTGTGTCATTCCAGAATCTTTTCCCTTATTTAAACAATAACTTGTTGGCCATGGAAGATGAGGTAAGCATAATTCAAAAAATAAAATATAATGCTGTGCTACCAAATCTTTCTTCTATTTAATCCCCTAAAGAAAAAAAAAAAGAGGTGGGAGAAAGCTCACCATTTGAAATAACTTTTCAGGTGGCTTATCTGGTAAAAGGAGATCAGATAATCATGCTGTAACCTAGGCAATGGCCAAGAATTGCAATCTGGTATCATAAGTGCACAGCATTTATTTTCATCACAAAGTTGTTTATATGTATTTAAGTAGTGATATCACAGTAATTGCAATGTTTATATGCCAGAAGCTATCCAAAACAGATCAGTGTATATAGAGAATGATTAAAAAAAAAAAAGGCAAGGAAACAACCTTCAGAGGTCACTCACTCCATTTTATTCCCCTATGAGTGAAGCAACTGTATCACACAAAAGGATATTAGCACCATCTACTCACAAAAAAAAACCCTGATTATGAAGGCTCATAACATCCCCTAGTCAATCTAGTCTATTGTTATTTTCGCTATTAAAAAAAATCCCATTATCTAACCTGTATCTTTGCTTTTTTTTTTTTTTTTTTTTTTTTTTTTTTTTTTTTTTTGTAGATAATAGAAGCCTATTACATGCTGTTGTATCAACCATCAGTATGCAGGACAAATTACTCTCTTCATCTTTCCAGTTTTCTTGCACATGTTTTGAGAGAAAAGCCTGTCTTGCTCTTAAGTTGAACAACCGTAATTATTTCCGAGCATAGACAGCTGGTCAGCAGAAGCCCCTTCATCCTAACTCCATGGCAGTGGGGTCACAGCACATCCTATACAGAATTACTTTTCTCATTGGCCCCCTAGTAGGCTAAAATGTTAAGTCCTAGAGCAAACTGATATTCGTTTTTCCAATTAGAGAAAGAACTAATTAAAAATATATAAATAAATAAATAAACCCAAAACACCACACAACACACACACTGTCAATAGTCGCCTGCTGAGATGATGATCTAGCTGAAATCCCTTTCTTCTCAGATGGGTCTCACATTATCACTGTACAGTTATATGACTCATTTTTACAAGCACAGTATTTATTATTGACAGGATTTATAGAACTTATCACTCAATATCCTGTCATAATCAAGTAAACCTCTAAGAAAATATGGAGGATAAGTCAAATTTTGGAAAAAGTTACTTTGAGAAAATCAAGTGCAAAATATGAACTAGTGCAAAACTAATTACAAGTGAATATTTAAATTTTTGCAAGCACAAGCAGGCTTCATCAAGAATTTCAACAACAGATGTAACATTCAAAACAATTTAAGATAGTATTATGAAGAGAGGGTAAAGCACTCAATAAAACAAACAGTTTTAACATGGTTTTCATAAATACTGCAAAGATGCATGAAAACAAACAACTCCAAAAGCTTCAAAATAATAGGTGATAACATCTAAGCTCTGATACAGCATCCTGCAATAAGTGAATGAAAGAACATACAGCAAAACAAACCATTTTATCTAAAGAAAACCTAATGTCTGGAAGGGAAGATAAGGGTAATAAAGGATTTATTTTATACTTACTGTTGTATGAACAGAAAACATAAAAGTGTGAAATGACTTAAAAAGAGAAAGATAAGTGCAGAAACCACAAAAGCTGCCCATAGAGTCACCAAAAACAGAAGCCAAAAAGAAACAAACAAACATACAAAAAACATACTCTCCTGGAAGGACCCCGTACTGTTTCAGAGTCGCGTTCTCTATCTCCTTAAGTCAACAACAATAGTTTATTCACTTGGTTGAAGTAAAACATACAACACTAAGAGCCACAGCATGACAGTATCTTAGTAACCATCTAGCAATTTGAGAGCAACAGGTCTTGACTAAGAATCCAAAGCCAGAAGGATAAAAGAGGGTTTACATTATCAAAACTATATTGTTGCACAAGTGGTAACCATCAGTTTATTCTCTACTTAGGGGTTTCTTTAGGGGCCAAATAGTTTAGCTTTTGCCTTAAGACGTGTTCTGTGCTCTAAAGCACATTCACACAGGATCTCTGAATTCTTTGAAATACCGTAATTAAAAAGAAATTCTTCAGGTAAAAGGTAGACCTGAAAGCCTTGTACTGCATCTTTTATTCAGTTTGATTCTTCTCATTTAGGTAAGTATAAAGAGGCCACTAAGTCACATTTTTATGAAGAAAAACAAACAAACAAACAAAGATCTATACTGAAGAAGATTAATATTTGTGCTCACAACAGTTCTTAAAAATGGCAAAGTTCTCAGTCTGAAACATACAGAAATACAGAAAAGATACAAATGAGTCTGATAGAAATTCAAGAACCTTGGTGATGAAAGATTCTAGAAATATTTAGGATTGGGAAATTGGGAACTTGCATTCTTCTCTCAGTATGAAACTTCTTCATATTTAGCAGTTGGCATTATTTCTGTAATATTACACTGTTGCAGATAAGACGGTGACAACACAAACAGAACTCACCACAACTCCAAACTGCTCTGGCTCAGACAAATTATTATACTCGCCCCTGAGCTTGGACAATGCATTCAGTTGTTCTTGTTCCGGAAGATGTTTTATTAAATTCTATCGAGTAAAAAACAAAACAAAAACAAAAAAAAAAAAAAAAGAGAGAGAGAAAAAAAGTAGACTTATAAATCTCAGATTCTTCATTTACTGCATAGTTGTAGGTAAAGATATTATTTATGTATGATTAACATATACTCCAAAGACAACATTCCTGCCCCAAAGTCTATAGAATGTAAATGTAGAATGTGGAATGTAAAGTAAGAATTCCAAGTGTAATGTTTCCAGTGAAAGGATGTCAGGAATGATTAATATAGACTGCTAAAAACACCTTCAGAAAGATAATGTATTTTCCAGTAATTCAAAACAAAACCAGACTGTTTTGACAACAGGAAAAGTAATACCTATCTCTACAACAGTTTAAATCTGTTAGCTACTATTTCGCCTACAAACGCCTACAGATAGGAATTCAAAGGTGGAACTGGGCTCCAGCTGAATTCACAAGTCCATACGAGGGGCTTGGCCACCTCTATAAGTGAAGGTTTAGTGAACACAGGAAAGGGAGTCTAAAGATGTTGCACTTACCTGATTATTGAAGAGACTTCAAGATTACTTGGAGCTTCTTGAGCACTTAGCAACCTATCTTTTCCTGCATTTAGGCATCCAAATCACACTGCCTATAATCAGCTATCTGTGGCTATTCTGAACAGGTTATTAGAAACAGAGATTCTCAAAACATCTACTTATGGCATATAATTTGATAATCAGCAGCTCATTTCTATCTCTTCCCAGATGATTGCTATAACTACTAGGCAACAGTCAGACTCCCTCTAGCCTGTCCTCTTACTGATCTCACAACTTCTGCCTTCCTGGTTATGCAGAAAATAATCTGTTTTCACTTTAAACTTCTACAGTCTGCTAAGATCATTCTTTTGAAATAGAATAAAGGTTCAGTCCTTCTAACAATGAATAAGGCCTGGAGAACACTGCTTCCACCTATTTTCAAGGAAGGACACCAGAATTTATCATCATTAATAGAAAAGTCAGTGACGTAGCTTAAGCCAAAGTCTATTTATGTACTCTGCAAATAAATAGATAATCTTCAGTATAACCAGCAAAAGAAAACAGGAAATTTATGAAAACAGGTAATTTTCAACAGGAAATTCAGATACTTAGAATATATAAAATAGATCTCTGGGGCCAGACAGATAAAAGTTATAGCTAAGCACTGCTTAACACTTGTCTAATTTAAAAAGATTTCAGCTCTAACTAAATATCCAAAATATATCCTGAGATCAGTAGTGAACTCGGTGGTTATTTGATCTTCAGAACTCACATTATTAGCTAGCGAAAAGCTGGCACTTGTATATTCACGCTGCAAAAGTGCCAACAGATTGCAATATAAATCTTCCTCTCGATAAAAAATGAAAATACTGCATTTGAAACGAAGAATACACGTCATTAAAAAAAATTTACTTTAATAATTTGTTCAATACGCAATCTCTTAGATCTTCTTACAATCATCAATTTATTTTAGCTCAGTAGTTATAATTCTTAAAATCAAATTAGGATTTCAATTCTTCATACAAAAATTCTTGTTATTTTAAAACAAAACAGTGATGAAGAACTGTCCAGGTGTTTATTACTAAAAGGTTTTTTTTTTTTTTTATGTAAACTGTTTCTACACTTTTTATAGCTATAATAAGTACTACACAATTTATATTTGATTAACACACTATTAATACTACTACTTTATTAATAAAGTCAGCAAATCAAAAAGGGAAAAGCTAGACTTACGAGCAATGACATAGGCAGACCAAAGGAAGGTTAGAAGATAGCTAAAGAGTAAATAGCTTCAACAGATGGCCCACGTTTGAATAAGAATTTTGGTAGGTAAAAAGAAAAAATGAAACTGTTAAAAATGCATGAAAGATGACGTCCAAAATAATAAACTTAAATTTTATGGAATTAGACAAGGCCGAACTGACATTCATCATGAAGAATTTATGATAGTAGTCATATATATCTTAATTATTATCACATCTGAAAAAATTTTTTGTAAAAAGGACTAAATTCATTATCTAGAGGTCTCTGGATGTAAATATGTCACATTCAGCTAAAATGAAAGGGCACGGACAGCCAGAGTATAAAAAAAACACATTTTAAACTGTAACTCATTTATGTTTTAACATACAAAGTACAACAGCCCATGTAACACCCCGTAACCAGCTATTTTCGATATCCTAAATACACTAAAACTGCTGAATTTTTACTAAAGTTTAAATGTTACAGTTTGTTGCTAAAATAATTTGCACACATAGAAAAACTGATCATGAAATTTTTGAAAAACAGAAGCAGTCAACTGGCTGTCATATGAATGTTTTCCTTAGTGAGCATCAGAAAAAAAAAAGGCAGTAGCTGATATCAAAGTAGCTTTATGGTGTTCAGATAAAGCTTTTGAACTGTTAGAGATGAAATTCATTTTGAATTTCAAACAGAAAATAAGCAGGAGAAAAAATTATAACTGAGTCACAAGAAACAAGAATCAGTCAATGACTCCTTGGACTACAACACGATTACAGGAGCTCTGAGGTCTTTCAGCGCAGACCTAATTCAAAGCAGCAAAAAGGAGAAGATGAGGATAGAGAAAGAGAGAGAGCATGAGAGAGCATACGTATAAATGTATATTTATAAATGCATAAATGATATATTTTAGTTATGTTTCTCAAGCACACTATATAACAAAGGTGCAAGATGAAGGACAAGATTCTAACTTCAGAAACTGGGACATTAAGATACACTGGGAAGGACTCAAAACAAGAAAAATTTTGGTGAAAATGTTGGTGAAATTGCTTATCTGAAAAGAAGCAGCATGGTAACATCTAAAGTACCTCATATAAATCACAGAAGGGTTGAGATTGGATCACCTCCCTTGACCTGCTGGCAACACTCCTGCTGATGCAGGAGGTCAACCCCTAATCTGTACTGGTGCCTGGGGTTATTCCTCCACAGGTCCAGGACACCACACTTGCCCTTGTTGAACCTCATGAGGTTCCTCTCTGCCCAACTCTCTATCCTGTCCAGGCCCCTCTGAATGGCAGAACAGCCCTCGGGAGTGTCGGCCACTCCTCCCAGTTTGGCATCGTCCGCAACCTTGCTGAGGGTGCACTGTGCGCCCTCGTCCAAGTCACTGATGAACAAGTTTAACAGCACCGGGCCCAGTACTGATCCCCGGGAGGCACCACTGACCACAGGCCTCCAACCAGACTCAGCCCCATTTATCGCCACCCTCTGGGCTCTGCCATCCAGCCAGTTCTCGATCCACCTCACTGTCCACTCATCCAACCTACACTTCCTGAGCTTCCCCATGAGGATGTTATGGAAGATGGCGCCAAAAGCCTCCTGAAGTTAAGGCAGACAACATCCATGGCTCTCCCATCCAGCCATCCCATTGCAGAAGGCTATCAGGTTTGTCAAACATGGCTTCCCTTTGGTGAATCCACGCTGACTACTCTTGATCACCCTCTTTCCCTTGACATGCCTAGAGATGGGCTCTAGAATGAGCTACTCCATCATCTTTCCAGGGATGGAGGTGTGGCTGACTGGCCTTTAGTTTCCCAGCTCCTCCGTCTTGTCCTTTTTCAAGAATGGAGTGATGCTGGCTTTCTTCCAGTCCTCCGGCATCTCACCCGGCCTCCATGACTTCTCAAGATGATGGAGAGCAGCTGAGCAAGAACCCTGGCCAGTTCCCTCAGCACTCCTGGGTGCATCCCATCCAGGCCCCTATACTTATGCGTGTCCAAAAAAATGAAAACCGCCATACGCACAGAAAACTATATATGGTTTTGCTCAGGTCAGAATCATGAAACACAACAACCTATAGTTTCATAGGATATCCATAGCCCATACTGGTAAAGACAGAAACAGAGACACAGAGACATATGCTTGAATTTATTTAGTGACAGAAGCATACAAGACAGCTAATGGATTTTTAAAGCAATGAAGCAATTAATTCAATACCTTTCAAAAGAAGACGTGTGTGTTTTTTTCAAGCTTCAGATGGTGCACTTGAAGTAATTACAGGATTGTGTTATCCAGAAACAAGCAACTTAAATGAAGCAATTTCATAGAAATGATTACTCATAAACTTGAGAAATGAATTTGGAAGTCACAAGATCACAGAGTGGTTGAGGCTGGAAGGGACCTCTAGAGATCATCTAGTCCAACCTGCCTGCTCAAGCAGGGACACCTAGAGCACATGGCACAGAGTCACATCTGGACGGGTCTGGAAGATTTCCAGAGAAGGAGACTCCACGACCTTTCTGGGCAGCCTGTTCCAGGGCTCCGTCACCCCCACAGGAAAGAAGTTCTTCCTCACATGGAGGTGGAACTTCCCGTGTTTCAGTTTGTACTCATTACCCCTTGTCCTGTCACTGGCCACCACCTAGAAGAAGAGTTTTGCGCCATCCTCCCTACATTCGCTCCTCAGGTACTTATACATATACATACAGGCCCAGCTCGCTTAGTCTTTCCTCATACGACAAATGCTGCAGTCCCTTAATCATCTTTGTGGCTCTATGCTGGACCCTCTCTAGAAGCTCCACGTCCCTCTTGTACCGGAGAGCCCAGAACTGCACACAATACTCCAGGTATGGCCTCACCGGAAGTCCTACTAATTTTTTTTTGTGCTTGCAAATACTTTGCACTTTGCAAAAGGTGCAATTTATGCTACTCAAACACTTTTATGCTTAAAAATCTACCATGTGACCCAATAACCTCTAAAAGGATAAAGAAGGTAAACAATCAAATTGAAGTGATTTTTTTTCCTCTCAGCTTTTTGCGATTGGTGTTCATGCCATAAGTTCACATAATATACTCTCATTAATTAATTAAATACTAATGGCTTGACGATAGTTTCCCCAGGGCCTAAAAAAAGTCAAAAATGTTTTGTTGTCTTAAAATTGCTGCCATCAAGTCACTCAGTTCACATAATATTATTGATATATAGTATCTATATACAGGTCAGTTAATAACACTATTGATGAGCTAATATTCTTTAACATGTTAACACTGTTAAAGTTTTACTTTTGGAAAGTAGAGCTAATGTCAAACAGCATGATAGTTTTAGAGGAAGCGTGGACTATGAGAGAGTTTAAGTTGTACATATGCATAGCATATTCCAGCTCTCAGCTTGTCATGTGCTGTTCTATAAAATTTCAGCTATTATTCAAAAAAGATATAATACATATGACTTATGAACATGAAGAAAACCTTGAATACTTGATGTGAGCACAAATGAGCACAAACAGCTCAGAGATGTAAACTCTGTTAATTTAATAACCTTTAAGCAATGGAGAGTTTCAATGCCAGTATTAGCTGCTTCACTGAAGAAAATGAAAATAATTAGACAAAGATTATGTGTACAGTCACTGGAGATAATGGCTTAAGTTGGTTCTTCAAATTTTTCTTAAGACCAATATCTCATTCCATAAATCAATCTGTAGATAAGCTCCCTTTAAAGGAAAATGAAGTTCAAACCACTCAAAGGAATCCAAAGATCTTTTGAAACCTCAATGCACAGGAGTGAGGCCATTAGTGCAGACCGGAAGAAAAGGAATGTACTGAACACTGTATGGTCTCCTCAGCAGGATCTCATTTTTAATACTGAGGACAGCTATTTTTTTTTAGACAAAGCATGTAAAACTAAATCTGTCCCTTTTTTTTTTTTCTTTTTGTGGGGGGGTGCTTTGACCTTTGAAAACAAATTGCAATACGTTGCAGTCTAAGTCATACATTTGAATCTTGGAGACACTTAATATTATGAGTCATTTTACAACTCTATTACCTCTCTTTACTAATCAACATTCATGCAAATAGTTTGTGTTCCTAAAAAATGACTTTTAGTTTTCTTTGATGTTTCAGTTAAGATTGCTACCCATTTGCCCAACACATTTTTATGTATATTTTAGAGGTCAATTACATAAATCCTCTTTAAGTAAAATCTAAGTTACATTACTAATACATTGGTAAACTTGATATTTATAAGCAGCAGCAGCAAAAATCTGAGGCTCATCTAGGAATCCTGACCAAAAGACAGCATGGGGCAAGCTGCAGAAATGGATATTCCAATTGGATAACAGGAAAAGGTTTTCCCCATGAAATTCAAAACTAGAAAATATGTTCAGGGAGACTCTGGAATTTATGACCATGGTGTTATTCAAAGCTTAATGGACAAGGACCTAAGCAACTGGACTCAGAAGACTTCCAACTATCCCTTCCAACTTAATTTTTTCTATGATTCTGTGATGAAATATTTGTAGTAAGACTAGATCCACCAAGCTATTTCAATCTTGCCTATAGAAGAAGAGAAGAACATCAGGATCCTTTAGTAACTTTTTGTCTACACAGAAAAACACTGTTTTTGTACTGTTTTTATTCATAATAATTATTAGCTTTGCAATTGTAAATATATGCAAATGTAAAAAGAATCAGAGTTCACAGAAAAAATAAAACTGTTGCAGTGAGTCACTAGTCAAAAAAAAAAAAAAAAAAAAAGAATGTTAACAAGTTTAAAGAGCCATTTATCCTGAAATATTGGAATTTAATCTGTCAATTTTCTTACCTGAATCATGGACTCTGCCAGCTGTGTTTCATCTACTTCCAATATCATCGTTTTGATTTCCTCATAAGACATTCGGAAAGAGCCAAGGAAAATTGCTAAAACAAAGATTGAACACATAATGAAGAGAAGACAACAATCAATCCTTTTTTTTTTTTTAATCTGCAAAACACAAATTAAACAAGCTATATCATCTACAGATCAAACATTGCACAAGGTAATACAGAAAAGACATAACAATTTTATATACTCAATTACTTTTCTCCTGTTCCAGTCTCCTCCATCCATTTGTCATAGACAAACATTCAGTACCAAAGACCATGATCAGCAGTCAAAGTCCTTCTCTGCAGGATATACTGCTGCTATATTATTTTGCTCTGAGATGATACTTACTTATTTTTACTTTATGGTTTTGGCTAGTGCTTTCTCACAAAAAACAAACAAACAAACAAAACACCGCACCTTGAGAAAATAGCACTACCAAACCATGGAAATATTTTTAAAAAGCTCTTTTAATAACTGCTTATGATATCTAGGCTATAATCTAGCAATCTCCTATTTTGTTTCTGACTGCAGTTAGCAAACTATTTTTTTAATGGAATTCATCTCCCCAAAGCCTTCAGTATGGTTATTTGTATATTACCATATACTATAAATTAAATCCCTCATTTACGACTGAAATTATTAACTGCTCTTAAGCATACATCTCAGTTGTACTTCCTATGCACATGCATGTATTCTCATACCTGCTTTAGATAAAATGCTGTTACAATGTAGTCAGACAAGGAAGAAAGAAAAAAAAACATAGGAACATTAAGGGCACATGAACTTGTCAAAGCAAAATAAACTTACACAGATTCTGTGCAATCTTTGGGTCCAAAACTTTCAATTCTTTGATTCGTTTCTTAATGGATTTCTTTTCTTCAAAATCATCTTCCTCTTTTTTTACTAGAATACAAGAACACTCACTATTAAACCTTAATACATGGAGAAAATATTTATGAATGCAGGAAACATTTGCTACCAACTGTAGACAATTCACAAAGAAAAGATCCAATTACAGAATGCACAGACAAAAAATATACAGTGGTTTTGCATATATTCCTTATGTTTGCCTCAAAACTTTTGCTCTTCAGTCAAATTTAATGTTAGCCTTATGGAACAATTTTGCTTCCTTTTTTTTTTGGGGGGGGGCGGGGTTGGGGCATTACTTTTTTTTTTTTATATATATATATGAACTTAATAAAGATGCCTATGCTATTTGAAGGCATAATCTCAGGTGATAAAACTCACATGTCTAATATACCAAGCAATACACTTCACTTAGCCTGGTCAGGTTAACACCACTGTCTCTTGGCAGGGGGAGGTGGAGAGGGAACCTTAGAATCTAAGCGAGCATATACTTACTACTTACTTCCCTTAACAACTCCAAAGAGATTTATTTTTAAATACATAATGCAATCATCTTTGTTATAAAAATTACAAAAAATATGGTTGTAGAAATGTATGTTGATCTTGAAGGATCTAAAGTCATAGAAATTTCGGTTTTTTCTTCCTTTTCAGAAAAAAAGTTCAGGCAAATAGAATTTCCTAAATTTCCCAAACACAAGCTAAATTTATTTTTCATTATTTATGCATTGGCATAAGAATTTTGCTCAAAATAACAGCATACAATTGATGTTTATTGCAAAGAAAAAAATCTATTTTTGCATAATAGCTAGAATGTATAGATAAATAAAATCATCAAAATCCAAAACCTTAAAAGAAATTTCTTTAAATTTAACCTGGTCTTCTTTTCTAATTCGGCACAAATCTTTACTGTTATATCCTCCTATCACTCATTAATTCTATGCACTATTTCACATCTGAAGTTAGGTTCCAACTTTTTACAACATGATTGTCTCAAATTAATACATTTTTCACCCCTCAAATATTTGAAAGTAGAAAATATGTTGCAGTAAAAATATAAATTACTCACTTCAGGACGAGATGGATATAAATGAGAAGTCTAGTCTAGCACACACAGAAACCTAACTATTATTCTTTTCAGAATAGTCACATGAAACTTGCCCTATTGATTTACAGAATGCTTTTGTCTAAACATAATAAAACCTTCTTGGGATAGGGAGACACATTAAGTGACCTCTTGATGTCTTTGAGCCTTTTTTTTTTTAATGATACTATAGAAATGGCAAGAAATTAAAGACATGGGGACTGGAGGGGCTCCTGATATGGTGGAGAAAAATTTGAATCCTTGTACACATCCCCTTTTAGACTTTTCTTCTGAAGAGAGACCGCAGTGCTTGAGAGAATCCCCTATTCTGAAAGATGCAGAAGACCAATAACCAGGAGGGATATCCACACAACTAGGTTAAAACCACAATCCTCTTCTTCTCTTTGTTTTCACATTTTTTGAATGTTGTTAGCCTTGAATGTCTTTTAGCACAGATTTAATCGCGCACAGTTTGCCTACTACACCTGTAAGAGCAAAAGTAGAAGATCTGGACCACCAACCTGATAGATACGCGTGTTTGAAAAGCACAGGACAATATTAGAGCTATCAAGAGGCTAGAGAGGAGGCTACCATCAAAGCTTTACTTTTGTAAAGCCTGTAGATCTACAGCAAGATACAGACAGCTCTCTGAAGCTCAGTTATATCCGTGCCATCTTTATGTCGTACTGATTTAAGCTGTGATGAAGACACACTAATGCTTTGGGCCTATTTTAGAACACAACAGATCATTTGATAGGGAAAAAAAAAAGATTTCCCTAACAGTCACTAATAAAAGTGAATTTATCTGAATTTAATTTTGACTTAGTGACAACCTTGAACTAGATGCTAATTGGTACTAAAATACAAAAACTACAAATACATTCACTTTTCCAGTACTAGGAAGCAACGTCTATGCATTAAAGTCTCATAACACAGATTAATACACAGATTAATTAATAGACAAGCAGCTATTGCTTGCTCTAGGAGCCCACACAAGAATTGCATGCAGAGTTATACAACTACACAACGAACTAAACTACTGCAAACTTACATGATACTTCATCAGGAGAACTCAGGTCACATCCTTATGTAGTTGGCAGTAGAAAGAAGCAAAGGATAGTTAATATTATATGTCTTCCCTGCAAGAAATGTTGCACTCTCCAATGAAAACTCTGATATCTACTATTGCCACAAGACTTTTTTTTTTTTTTTTTTTTTTTTTTTTTTTTTTTTTTTTATCTAAACTGTGTATTGGCTTGCACGGGAGCAATAAACAGAGTCACAAAACTGTTATCTACTTCTAATAAGAGGAGGGGAAGAAAAAAAAAAAAAGTGAGAGAGAAATGTCCACTGGAAAAAACAGAAAAGAGTTACACAGAAAGGACTGCACAGGTGAAATGAACTGATTTTTTAATTATTTTTTAGATTAGCCTTTTGCTACTGCCACAACTGCAAAGTAAAAGACAAGCTTTACCTAAGAATTTTAAACCTATGTACGTTTTCAGGTGAACATGATACTGGGTCAACAAGATGATATAAAGCGAGAAGCCTCTTCAGGCAAATTTAATAGGAATATATATATACACATGTTATATATATATATATATATATATATATATATATATTTAATTTTTATGGTTTGTGCACCTTTAAAGTAATCACAGAACACTTTAGCATTTCATCTTTACGAACAAGACGGGTTCCTTGGCACAGAGCGCGGCAGAACAGAGCAGTCAGGGAGCTGGGAAACCGCCTCTCTACAAACCGACCAGCCAGGTTTAAGGTGGCATCAACACAAATGATTTTGGCCACAGGGACCCTTTCTGTCTCCTAGCAGTCTGTCCTCCCCAAAAGAGTCAGATTAGATTACATTTCAAATATATCAAAAAGCTTTCATGCTCACTTGTATTTTATATCTCTCTACATATTCAGAACTTGAAAGGCAACGTGAAGCTGTTATAGGAGGAACATGTATAATGTTTCACAGTTTTAGCTGTCAGCTTGGAAACTGAGAAAGTTACTATTACTTTACATTAAGTTTGACTGCAGCTACTAAGAAAATATGGGCACTTGTCATTCTCTATCTTCACTATGATACATCCATGGAAAATACAACCGTGCTGATGCATTTTGGACTTCTGTTCTTTTTTGGCAATTTCCCCTCAGTTGTAATGTGTATTTTCAAAACACTGATTGAATTCTTATATTTTAATGTTAGCCTTCTGAGCAATTTGTATGAGATTTTTCTTCTTTACCTATCCCAGACACATGCTAAATCATGTACACATGCACCATCCTTTGTATAACTTGTTTTTTGACAGCACTGCTATTGATTTGACTCAATTCATACAGAAAACATAACTCAGTCAAAAATATAGGACTTTATTTCAAGTAATTGCTAAGAGCTACATAAGAAAAGACACCACATACAACACCAAGAGTAGTAACCACCTGGTATTTTTTCTCTGACACAGGCTAATGCAAGGCAATTTTTTAAAGTGACTCACGCCTCTATAATGAGCTATTAAATGCACT
The DNA here is from genome assembly GCF_059628265.1 of Tinamus guttatus. Classification (NCBI taxonomy): domain Eukaryota; kingdom Metazoa; phylum Chordata; class Aves; order Tinamiformes; family Tinamidae; genus Tinamus; species Tinamus guttatus. The sequence goes on from NW_028289078.1 coordinate 802,689, forward strand.
GAAGGACTTCCTTTATAGATATTTTCATGGATAATACTTATTCTTCCTACCTCTATAAAAAATAAAAAAATACAGTTTGAAACATCATTGCAGATGATTTTAGCATCTAGCACCTTATATATTGCTTAATGCAGTGTATAAATGAATTTTCTATATGTACACTCACGTTAAATGCATAAAAGCAAGCACTTAAGCTTAGAATCTTTAGAGCTCCTAGCAGCTAGTTAAGTGCCCTACTGAAATAATGTACAATCAAAACACGAGTAAGTCAGTAGGCCGAGATTAAAAAAATAATAATAATAAAAAAAAGCTTTTACAAACAAACAGGTAATTAAGATGAGCATATAAGGACCCTGTTTGTAAGAAGACAGCGATAACTGACATAGGGTGATGGATCATGCAACAGCTTTAACTCATTTTCCTTTTTTTTTTTTTTTTAACAATGACTACCAGCATTTACAGTTAAAATTATACAGTACTGCATTTGGAAAAATTAGCCAAATAGCTTAACTAAGTCATTTTGCAGTATTTTTCTACAGTAGAAGTAAAAATTGAGATGCTATCATACTAACCAATGTTAGTTCATCCATTAACTGATGTCACTAAACTTATTCCTGCATTTTTAATACTGGGTAATAGAATACTGAAATGAAATTTAGCTCCGGAATTATATTTCTCAAGAAGTAACTATCTAAAATAGGAATATGGTGATACATCTTAAAAGACTCCTCTTCTCAGAGTCTGAACAAACACTTTGGCTCCCACCCTAAAACGGAAGGTTTTAACCAAGACTGATTCAACTACTTTTGGGAAGGACAAGTTCTAAATTCTGGAAAGATTTAAGACATCACTTATTTTCTTGAGAGAGGGGAAAAGAAAAAGCAAATAGAGATTACCTTCTGCTACACTGTAGTTTGCTGGAAAGAGAGAAGTAGATGGAAAGATAGATTGAGATATACTGGTGAATCCAGTAGCAAAGTTATTTAGTGTCCCGTTACAACAGACCTTAAATTTCAGATATTCTCCTTATAAGGTATATTCCTACCATCAAGCTGCTGGCCTTAAAAATATTGACCCACCACCAGCTATCAAAAGCAGAACAGCAGGTCTAGTTGTGCTTGAGAGGTGAACACTGTTGCGCTCCTTGCATCAACCAAGTTGCTTATTACCCCATGAAATAGAAAGACGACTGTTGAAAGCCATATTGTATAAAGAAATACCTATTTTTATTTGTTATTATCTTGTTATATCGCTGCTTTACTAGAGAGGGAGAGCAAGGCCACAGAAAATATGCAGGAGATAAGCACAACACGAACTTACGCAGTAAAAACATGGGTTTTTTTTGTTTGTTTGTTTTCTAACAGTTCCCCAAATCCTATTTGTCTTTAACCGCTACTGAAAAAGAAGACTAAGAGTATATCATTTATTTGCTCAATAATTCTACACTTCATTAATAATTTTTCTACAATGAATCTGGCACAAATGTCACATTACTATTTTGTCGGTCCTTAAACACACCCAGAAGCCTTTTATAAAAATTGTTGCAACACTTGAAACCCTGCTGCCTTTACTCCAGTGTCAGCACGGGCTCGAATGATAGTTTACACATACCAGTTAATAGTTTATGGCATCCATGAGTTCCCTTCAAATTCTTGGGTCAACAGCTGCTGCTCCAAGCCATTTGTGACTGTTCCATTTCAGAGACCTCTTCCAAAGCTTCCTCTACTCATCATGCAACTTGAGATAGACGCCCCAATGCACAGCTTCCCCCCATACCCTCCCCAAAGACTAGCTTGCATGTGATCCTGTTGTCACATCAACTAAAATGATTTTAAACTTTAGATGCTGGAAAGACGGCAGATATTTGAACTTTTTACTTTTTTTTTCTCCTTTGGAAGACAGTTAAGAGGCATAACTCATACCTTCCTACTGTATTTTTATTAAATCCTTCTCTGTGCTCAGAATCAGTACTAAAATTTTAGCACTCCAGCCCTAATTCAGTAAAAAAAGTAAGAATTAGAATAGAATTTACACCATACTGAGGTCCCTGAAATTTAAACACAGGCATACTTAAGCAAGTCTGCATGAAAATGAGGACACTTCAAGGTGTTGCTTCTCCTGCTCATAGATTTTATACGATATATATTAAATAGAATTAATGCACTTCAGTATTTCCCTAATCATGCTCTGTTCTTGAGAGTCTGCAAATATTTAGATGCCTTTAATCTTCTAATAAACAATTCATTACTTTGCTTGATATCAAAACTGTTTCAACATCACTTAACAGCTTCTGAAAGTTGGACAATGAGCTGCACTTTAAACACTGTTCTAGAAACAAGCTACTTTTAGAGCATCTTATTTGGTAAATGTACAGACTACTGCAATTTATCTTCCTTTATTCAGAATACTCAAAGATACTTTTTCCCCAATTGTGTCTTTATTTGGTACATTATCAAAGTTGTTTCGTGATAATTATAATTTAATTTTAATATGCATGCTTCCAGCCCTTAAATTTAAAATGAAGGGTCTCGACTGAACATAAAACAATGAAATATTTTTCCTCTTCAGTTCCTCATACAAGAGCCACCTTAGTTCAAATGTCTCCCTTAGCAGTTAGGTTTCTAATTGAAAAGCACACACTTGTACAATGTTGATCTACCATTTAGTGATCACGACATTTCAAGCAGACCATTTTAAGACTTATGCTTAACAAAAATAACTTTCAGATTCTTACTGCCTGAAACATAAGCTTAAGTATTTCAAACGTTAAATAAATAAATATCTGCAGAAACACTTCCTAAGTTCACAAAATAAATTTACGTACAGAAAGATTTATATTGCAAACTATTTTAAAGCTCTAGTTTCTCCTCCTAAATTCTACAAAAGCTATTTCTTCTATTTAGGTGACTCTTAGAGCAAACATTTCTTGCGGTTGTAGCTTTCAGTGTTAGCCCTGAGTACAGAGGTAGGACACGGGTGGGCAGAACAGCCTCCCGGGAGCAGGGCAGAGCTCATGAGTGAGGCCTCTTCCCTCCGCTGCCCACAGAGCTACGGCCTTAACCCACGACCCCAGTTTAGCAGAAGCCAACACCGCAGCCAAAAACGGCCCACCCATCCTTTTTCCCCAAGCTTTATTCTGACCAACGTACTTTTACCTACACTGGGAAAGACAGAAGCAAGTTTGCAGTTGCACCCGCTTCCTGCCCCGTTACCGAATGCTGCCTAAGCTCTTGGGTCGAGCAAGAAAGAGGACGGGGTCCCCCCTCGCTGGCAGTTCTGTCAGATTCAGCTGACAGTGAAGTGTGGTAGAAAACAAATCCATTCAATCGGTTAACACATTATAAATAAAAAAATTACACTTTCAATTAAGTATTTCCTTTTTCTTAAAGGATATTTGTCAAAAAAGTTTTATTATAATATCTTAGTATGACACAAACATTTTTTCATAAATAAATTTATCTTTGTTATCCTAAGATTTAAAGTTATCAAGTATCATCTATATCTACAGCAAAATTGAAGACACTTCTGACAGAAAAATGGTTCCATTAAAATCTCATCTCCTTCCCTTAAACTCTGCTTTTAATTTGACTTCATAAATTCAAGATATGTTGTACGGTCTTGCCAGCACTCAGCTCTCAAAACCATTTAAACTGTTTTACTACATGTCCTTATAGATGAATAATACCTCAAGACACTCACAGAAAGACAATTTATACTAGTTATTATGCAAAAGTTATTTCATCACAAAACAGGTTTTACGCTATACAGTAAAAGGTTTCGTCAGTTCTTTCTTTAAAGATGGGTATTTAAAGTTTTCAGCATATTCTGCTATTATTTAATCCTTTCATTAACCACTGATCTCACCTTAAAAAAAAAATGTATTTTTCAGTAGAAAAACACCAGATTGAGCTTCCAATCTGATTCATCAAGTGACAGCATACACACACACACAAAGCATGGAGCAAGAAGAGAGACAGTGCAAGCTCAAACAACACCTCTAAGAGAGGAGAGCCCCAAACCTGCTGTGTTGTAGCACTGTCAAGCACATCCACCCTCAGTATGGGGCAGGAGGCATCCTCACCTGGCGCAGGACTTCTGGGAAGCAGGAGGACCCCTGTTGAGAGGGCTGAGGGAAACGGTGGCTGTATCCTGATTTCTAGGGATGATCTGCGCTATCTCAAATGAAGCTGGAGGAGGAACCTGCTGGGATTTGCTGCAGACAGTTTGCACAGACAGCCCAAAGCCAAGGCTATCAGAGATGGTAGCACTGCCTCACACCAGCCCTGAATGTGCTCAAACACCCGGGCGTCTGCATGGATCAGCTCTACTAAACTATCAAACATTTGTACATAACTAGTAAGCACAGCATGTCCAAGGTGATGACGTTATGCTGAATGCCAGTTTGGAAATAGCAACAGACTTGCAGGTGGAAATCCTAGGTTGGAGTCTTTAGAGTAAGTTTATTGCTCTTGGTCTCAACTATAGGAAGGTAGAAGGCAAGTGGTCAAGCCAACAGCCAAGGAAAAGCAGATTTTGCATCCTGCAATTTGCTGCCCAGCCTCCTTCACATCCTAGTGCCACTGAAACATTTGCTGGTCATATAGACTTGCCTTACATGGTATATAGGGGAGAAAAGATGAAAGAAAACAATCCCTTTGCTATGAATGTTTGCAACAGTAACAGTAACTTGTAGTGTCATCTAATAAACATAAAATAGGAAGCAACATAATCCAAAGATCAAGTCATTGCTATTCAAAAGCACAACATATAAGTTTTTCACATTTTTATTACCTCTGTCTTTGAAATAGAGAGGTCTTTCTCTCAAAGATACATTCCTAACTACTCCAAAACCAAAATCGTTTTCCAGTTTAAACCAAAAATAACAGGTATAAACTAATCATGAAAAAAAGAAAACAGCTTTTTTTTTCCCTTCCTAATGCTCATCTCTCCTAAAAGGATAAGAAAACACCTTAGTACTACATGATCTTTACTTTTACTTAATTAAAAAAAAATGAAATCCATTTGACTCTTCACTTAGCAATACTGGCAGCCTCTATGCACCTGCAAATTAACATGTTGACTCTGAGACACTAAAATTGAAAAACAGAATAAGCTGTCTCTTCTCTCCAACTTTTTTTTAATCATTTTTTTTGAAATTTTATTGTTGTTATTCTTTTTCTTGGGGAAGCTGGGGAGGAGAAGGGGGAGCTGATACATGTAATGTGTGTGTATATATTAGCGAAAGTAAAAATCATAGGCCCTAGACCTAACCTAAAGCTCATGTACACACTTAAAATCTAGCTTTAAGCACCTCTTGGCTTCAGCTCAGATATGGTCTGAGGAGGGGAAAGTTCTACTCTGTGCCCTAATACAACATAAAAAGTGTTTGAATTGACTGATGACAAGTGAGTTTATTTCAGAAACTTTCTCAGCTCATTTATTACACTTTTTTCCACTTTCTTGTGACAGATATGTACACTTGCATTCACACTCTTGGCTCTCACTGATACTCTCTGCCACTTGCAAGTCGTCAAATGGTCAACTGCTGAAACTCCCTATATTAACACACAGCAGACAGATGCTAGGACAGTTACACAAAGATAGGAAGAAACTTCTCAATGACTGCTACAAAAGTTGAATAAAAAAGATTACCAGTTGCTCTTCCTGACCCTACACTCTCTGCTTCTTTCCCCACTTCTTCCAACATCATACAGAGACCTCTTGGGCTATAGCAGGCTGTTAAACAGCAATCAAACAAGAACGGGAGCATTTAAAAACCGGAACAAGAAACTGGATACAATGAAATTACTTTGCTCTGTGCTAAAGTTCCTGCTTAAATACATAAAACTCATGTTACAGTTTGAATTTTGTACAAAAAAAGCCCTGTGATACTTAGGCCATGGATCGCATACGCACAGTGAAGAATTTGAGACTGCCCAAGCTACCCTTCAGTTGCACAGGAAGCTTTTTTAGAATTGATAGACTTGCAAGTCAAAGCAAAACCTGCCAATCATACTTAAGTATTTGGCTTTTTCCCCAATTTTAATTTAATCCTATTCTATTACTCATCCAGTTTCTTGTCTGTGATATCCTGACCTCCTTTGACTCAATGATGCCTCCAAAATCTGTCACCACAGCACAAAGCTCATCCCTTTCCTAATGGCTGCAGACACATCATTTAGAGACTCTTTAATAAAGAATTTGTCTCAAAAGAGATCCTTCAGAAACAGCCTCATTATAGCCAGATAGATCCATTTTCAGTATTCTACAGCTTCTTTTGAACTTACCTGTTTTACAAATCTGCTACCAATCCCACTCACTTTTTTTTAAATGTGGCACAGTATCAAAAATTCTATTGCAGTCCACAAAGACTAAATCTACCACATCTATTTTGTTTAGAAGGGATTAGTGATTATCTTCTCAAAAGAAGTCATATTTCATCATCTCAGTCTGGCATAATTTACTTTTCATATGCTGAATTTCATCTCTTTTTCTACCTCCCTTTACATGTTTGATTATACCTTTGTGGAGATTCTATTCAGTCGTTTTGCTTGTCATTGAAATTGGTCTAACAAACCTATAGTACAAAATCTCCTGTGATTTTGAATTAACTTAGAGAAGAGATACTATAGCATTTTTCACCAATCAAAAATAACTATCAAAAAACTTCAGTCTTCCCTTATTAAGACTGCATTGTAATGATGACCAAAAGTCATATGAACTGCTGCTAATAAAATAAAATGGGTTTTTAAAACCCAAAATACAATTTAAAAAAGAAAAATAATAATAACAATAATGTATTATTGGGATAAGCCAAATGCATGGTCCTTATGGGTACAAGCAACCCAAATATTAGGATGAAACAAAATACAGCTTTAGTCAACATTTGCATTGCTGAAGCAAGGCTGTCAATCAGCACATTTGCTTATGTGGTCTCATCAGAGCACATTGCCTCGATCTCAAGAGTCATAGCAAGGAATGTGGAAAGCCTAACTGCATCTCCCTAACCTTCATCAACCAGCATTCGTGCTCCCTCATTAATTTTTTTCATTTCACTTTCAAGCATGACATGGTTCATAGCAGAACAATAATTTGCTGATAATTGCTTGAGACAACAGCTGGACAGACACAGTGCAGAGGTGAACTTTTGTGTAGATTATAGGGCGCCTCAATGAATTACAATTAAAGAGTCATCTGTCCACGTAACAGTTTTGAAAAGACGACATTTCATTAGCAACTACAGAAAGTCTAATATACTTCAAGGCTTTAATGCCCCATTGCATTGCCCTTTAAGACAAACATTTCTCCAGATCACATGACAAACATTAAAAGGTTTGAGCTATCAGCTCAGTATAAGATCTAATATTTATGAATTATGTCATTTGGCATAAATTGAAGAAGCTTACCATGCCACTCAAAATCATCCAATTTAGATAGTAATACAAAAATAAGCTATACATCTTCCAGATAATAAACCATCTTTACAAAATGTTCAGAGGACCTCTACCTGACTCCTTTGGAAGAAATTTAGTGTCATACTTAAATGAAATATCCATACGGGAATTCAGATCATAAAGTCCGCAATGCAAAAATAAACTTCCAAGAAAAAAAAAACACATATATATATAAACACTTATATACATATATACTTGATTATATATATGCATGCACTAGTTGTACTCATAACAAGCAAAAGATATTGTTTTTTTCACTAATGAGATAAGAAAACAGCTGTCCCCAAAGCCAATCTTTGTCTCCTCCGAAAGTCCAAATATAATTTATTTCAATAACTATATTTATTACCTTTTTTAATTTAGCAAACATTTCCCTTTTTGTGACAAAATACTATACCTCCCTATGTAGTAGAATTATGGTTGCTCATCGAGTTCCTTCCCCTTTCTACAAAAATAACAATAATAATAATAACCTGTTAAGTGCTGCACTACTGCTTGCTTTTCGTGAGGTTGGCTCTTCGGAAGGGAAAGTCAGAGGACAGTTCTCCTTGATTAGTTCGCTGAGGAAAGAGCAAGTGTGCAAGAGCGCACAGGGGTGTTCGTGTAGTTGGGATGGGAGGGGAATATACAAGACGACTCTCTTCAAGCACATGGCCACAGCTCCTAGTACTACTGGCTCTCTTCGTATGTTGTCTACACTGTGATTTTCTAAATCATAAAAATAAACCACTTTTCCGATCCCAAATCCCAAATTCAAAATTCTTTAAATATTCCTGCTAGACTGGGAAGAACTAAAAATAAGTCTACTATGCCATTGCAGCAGCACAAAAACCTCTCTCTCTCTCTCTATATATATATATATATATATTATACACACACACACACACACACACAAAAAAAAAAAACCCTTAAATATCGTTCACAGCTGGAAAGCAGGAAAAAATTTAGACTTTTCTTATTAATAGGTGACAGATTTCTGCAAAAATTGATACATAGGTGCAAAAAGAGAAAAAGTTCAGTGACAAAAGAAGAGCTATAAAACAGGATGACTTTGGACACAGAAAAAAAAAATGCAATGGAGGATCCATCAAAAACTATGTTTTGCCAAATTCTTTACTTTGGCATGAGTTAACCGCAGCAATGGCAAATAGCATAATTTATACTGAATGTATTTGTCTCAAACAAATGAAAACGGCAATTATTATGCATTTAAGGATAAACATCTGAATTCCCTGCCTCCATAGAAAGAGATACATAAAATGACGGTATGAGACAAAGCAGTGAACCTCTTCAAAAAGACTGTGGCAGAAGGTACATTTGAAAACAGAGAGCTCAAGACTAATTTTCCCTTCTACAGAAGACAACATGTAATAAACATCCTTCAGGAGGCAGTAGGGATTTCAGGCACAGTTAAAAAAATCTGATCGTCAATTTAATGTTTTCCGTAGCATCCATCCCCCAAAGGCAGCACTAAGGAAAGAATATATCAATATTGTGATGCCAGTACTACTTTCAGAAAGTCAAGTTATTTTTCAGGAACCAAAAATTCTGAGATGTGTTGCTCTGACACACCTCCACAGCTACAAGTTCTAGCAAGAGAGCATAAACATGCCATAGAATAGTTGCCCTTGCCATTTCTAAATGCATATAGTAAGCCACTGTGTTGCTTTCCCTACATCTTTTGCCAAAGTTGAACACGTCGACATACCAACGTGGTACAAGACCCTTTCTCTCAGAGTAGCACATCTCAAGGAATCCCACTTACTGACAAAGACCTCGATCTTGAATACTGTAAGCCAAGTCCTTCATACCTCACCATTTATCTGGAATAGCATCCTGACGTTTAATAAAATGAATGCTCCTTCAAAAGCAATATGAATCTTGGAGATACCATCAAGAATGCTGATAAAAGCATAAACATACTTGAAACAACCAAGAAACATGTTATTAACACACAGATCTCTCTATATGGCAATAAGTGCTTCTTAATCACAAATCCCAACAATTTCTTTTGCAATACATTTATCAAGGCAGTACATGAAGCTTTCTGGGTCCTCCAGAACCTAGAAACTAAAGTACTCGCAATGGATTAACCACGGGGTGGCAGGGATGGAAGAGCTATTTTGGTTTGTTTTATTATGACCAACATAAGGCAGGAAAGGTCAGCTTTTTAAACATCTTAATTTTAGTGAGTGATGGCTTTGCTCTTATTTACACCTTTGCCCTTTATATGCATTTTATTGCCCTATTGTCTATTGTTATTCAATAGTTGTATGCATTTCATTTCAACTCCACTTGAATTAGAGATAACTTTGAGATAAATGTCCAAGCGCATTCTGATGTCTCGGTTACTGTCTAATGCACAGGTCTTGAGCCTACTCTTGCAGATTATACACAGGATAAGAGATTGTGACCCCACAGAGGCTGCAAAAGGTGCAAGTTGGTATCAGAAGGGGTACCCATGGAAGAAGTGTCCTTCAGTGATCAGGTGTAACTGAGACAGGTCTCTGGCACAAGATAATGCATTGGGACACCTTTTGAACACCTTCAAAATCCCTTCAAGACAGTCACATTTCCCCCACTTACTCTAGAAAATCAGATTGTCACTGCTAACAATGTTTTACAGAAAAGAGAGAAGGCAGATGCAATCACCCATTTAAATATTCTCCAGTTAGGGCTACGTTGGCACTGAAGCATGTCCCAAGATGCAAAGGACAGACTTTGTCACTGTCTGGACAGACTTTGGGGAGGAAATTAGAGCAAGGAAGGCCACCGGGCTGGGAGGGGGAATATCTGTGCCTCCTGAATGAATGAAATTTACTCTAAAATAGAAAAGCAAGTGCATATGCTCATCTGGAGAATCCTTCCGTTTTCTGCCTCCAGAAATAAAGACTTCTGTTCTACATGATGCAACGTATCAAGGGGTTCTTGGTCAACTGTCCTCATGCCCTGTCCTCTTGCACAAAAGCTCCAGTACAGAAGAGAGCCTGAACTCTGCACATACCTAAATCAATTGGTCTGTCTCCATTATTCAGGCAGGATGGAGATGCTCATAGTTCAGACCACAAAACTGTGAAGTCAGAGTTCTCTTTTGCAATGTCCATTTGATAACAAGATTTAGAGAACCAAGCCCTTTAATGCTAAATTTAGGCTATGAACAGAATGAGAAATAATGTGTTAAAATATTTATTGTGTCACATTTAATAAAGAGATTACAGGCAGGTTTGTGGAAAGGTCTTTTTAACAGAAATATTAAGCAACAGAACAGGTCATCCTGATTTTGAGTATCAGTCAAACAACAATATTGATCTTTTCCGTCCACCTAAAACATTAAGCCTTCATTTCTGAACCAGAAAAGGAGTGAGTTGTTGCCTTTCCAGCCTAATTGTCAGTTGTAGTAAGTTATTCATTATGAAGTTAATAATTTTTTAATACGACTTTAATATGAGTAAGGTACAGAGTCTTACTGAATTCAAAGGTCAAAACAATATAAGGCATAATACAGGGTGAAAAAAGATCTACAACACAAATTTCTGGTTGCTATGGTGAAGACAGAAGGAGCACAAAGTCACAATGGTTGAACGGATGAAAAAAGTATTTGGATACACAGCAAAAAGATGCAATGCAAACATTCAACAAGATACTAAAACAACTGATTTTATGCAGTAGAAAATTAAAGAATAATAAAAATCTGAAGATATAGGACTACATTGAAAATTAATGAGAAATCTAAAGTAGTGCAAAGCCATATACATTTAGCTTATCAGGACTCTTTCTATGAGAACACGACAGCACTGAACATAATTCCAGATCTTTATTAGGTTTTTGTTAGGCAAGTGATCTTACTGACTACAAAAGAACAGTTTATATATAAACTGTTATGTTAATTTTACATTGTGGCCCTTAAGATCTAATGTAATAAAAAGATAAACCATTCTGTTTTCAGGTTTAATTTAAATCATCACAGCCATTATGCAACAGGGGAAATTTAAACAAATGATGAAATACAGAAAAAAATACTATCTCAAATTTAAATTACTAAACTACGTATTTTTTCTATATTTATATATTAGTTTCAGTTCAAAGAACAAAAGATCCAATTGTGATCTATGCATTCTTAAAACTACAGTTTCCTTGCAGAAAAAGGATGAAATTTAAAATAATGTAGAAGTTAGGAGTTAGAAGGTGGAGATTGATAATAGTAGTTAGAATATTTCACATTCATTATTGAAATTTATTCTAGCATAGAAAACATGGTTTCATAAACCACATGCTGATTTTTTAAAATGTGTTTTTCCAATATAAACTGAAAAGAGCAATAACTGAAAAAAACAACAACTATGGTAAATTTAAAAATAAAAATCATTTTTTCCTCTAATAAGAGTGAGCTTTTATAACACATATCTGCATGCTTTTATAACACATATCATGCCTAAAATCAAGCCATATCCCATCTTAATTAAGTTATACTAGATACGGGCAAAGCAGTTTCCACACAAACTGGAGAAAGTCGCTTGCATTTGGAACACGCCAAGCAGTATCTATTGACTCAAAAGCAGCTTATAGGTTTAGTGTCCACTGTCCAAGATGGGAATATCTGGTTTTCTCTGAAACCCAAATTATATTGCAGATATACACATTTTTCTGAGAAATAACTTGGTTAAGAAACTTTGATCTGGCATATGAAGCTTAATATATAGGTAACAACTATATTAAAGTAAAATAAGAGTTGAACAAAGGAACATTACACTTTTGAAAAACCTGTCAAAATTGTGTGAAGAAAAATCAAGTTGAGAAAGGGTCCTAAAATATTTGTTCATAGAAAACAGCATTAATATATCTTTCAAACAAGCTAGTAGACAATAAACAATGAATTAATTCATTTTTAAATCCAATAAAAAATCAAAATGAAAGACAAACCTCTAGAGTGCCACACAGTACTTTCAGAATAAACAAATTGCATACCGAAATACACAATTCCTTAGAATTGTATATTGAAGTGTCAATTACGGTCACACAAAGCCTTTATGCTGCTAGAGCTGCTGTATCTAGTAAGTAATCCAGGCATCACAGAACAACCTTAACTTCTTGATAGGTGAATATAAACAATGTAGTCCACATTCTATAGGAAAAAAAAAGCTTATTAAATAGTAAAAGAATCGCCTTGCCCAAATCTCTGTATTGTAACTCCTTAGCAAGCCAGGTTAATAGCTACATACTTCATAACAGGCATTTAATAACCACCATGAATACTAGGCTTTCAGTCATACGCTGCATATTAGAAGTAAACTTTTTGACAACTGCTTGTGGACTTCAATCTGAATACTAACAATTAGTTTCTGAGATGTTCATTAAACTGAAAGGAGCATTTATTTTTTTTATTTTTTTTTTCATGGGAAGCTCTATTTTCTCCCAGTTTCTGTTCCCCCATTTGATACAGGCATCTAGAAATTCCTTTGGGGCACACTCTAGTGCCTGGATCACGGTACAGAACCTCTACCACCTTAAACTGTCCTCTGCCTAAATAATCACTTCAAAAGTATTTCCAAAGGAAGTCTTTAAATAATATTAGAAATTAAAGAGTAAGAGGCATGAAATAGTACAAGAAGTAATTTTTGTCTGGTTTTGTTAAACAGATGAGAAAAGCTAGATATTACAGGATTTACACAGTTCAAGAGATCTGATGGACCTGCTATATTTGAGCTGAAAACTGCTAGATTTACAAAAATACTGAAGTTTAGGAAAATTCCACTTAACATACCACCTTTTACGTCAAATCATAGGATCACTTTGGACATGTTTAAAGGTTGCCTTTGCCATTAACAGTGGTTAAGATATGATATTAGGAAGATGTGATATTAGGAATACTTAATGAGATTTTGGAAGTTGCAATGCACTGTGTGTCAAACAAAAGATTATACTATTACAGGATATCCTGCTTAAGCATATGAATTACACGGTTAAGTATTCTCATGGTCATCAAATTAAGCACTAAGCTCTTGTAGGCTCAAGCCATAACAAGATTGCAACTAAAGGCAAATGAGGCATATCTTCATTTAGATTATGCTTTAAAATACTCTTAATAAGCCAATTATTCAAGACTGTTCGAAAGATTACCCATTTCAAGTATTGATTTTGAACATATAATATAGAAATAATAATAAGGAAAACATATAAAATTAGTCAATGGTTATTTGTTTAATTTTATTACTTTATATAGAGTATCAACCTGAGTTTTGTTTTTCTTGAAGAAAAGTCTTGTAAGGTGGAGGCAAGGGGAACATAACAAAATAGGAAATACAGAAAGCCCTTACACTATTAATTAGTAACTGAGGTCACAAATTTAATTCATTAGAAAAGCACTGAGTTATATTTTGTAACAGATACAATTTCTATACCCATAATATTCCCATGAAGGTATGTAGAATATGAGGAAATCATAACATCTGCCTTTAGGCACCAATATTTTCAGGTATCAAATTTCCAAAGGAGAAAAAGGACTGTCGTGTACCACTTGTGTAAGAACACTCTGTAAATTACAGCTATAAAAGTAAGACAAATCACTAGAATTTCCCTGATACACGCACACATGCACGTATATAAGCATGCGTATGTATTCATATTAAAATGCAACATTTTGTGGGGTGAAGGGGTTAATACTGATAGAGTAATTACAGACAGTGCCAGCCTCAGTTCTTTGAATTTAAAAAATAAATAAATAAAAGGGAAAAAAAAACACACAGCTTTCTTAATGTTGCTTCCCATACAGAGATGATACCAACTTCTTGAAAGACAAGTGTAGACCTCTTTTTGTCCCACGAAAACAGTAAAAGCAGGAAAACAGTTTCCACACAAATAGTCCTTGCTTCCTTCTGCCTCTTTCATGGAATCTACACAAAATTCTGCTGTAGCCAAAAAGAAATATCATCCTCAGGTGACTGTCCACAGTGGAGAGTCCTTATTTTGCATCAAGAAAAATTGGAAAATATTGTTCAATTTAACAACGTAGATGGGTCTTTTGAGGCAGTATTTGTACTTCTCCAGTACAACAGGGGTTCAACACCAGCCCTCCCGAGCATAAACCCTTACACCTTCCCCAAAAAGTCAAGCAGTTGCACACTTTCTGCAGTTAGTTTCTATCCCCATTTGCTGTATTCAGACATACTAAAATCACAAAGGAAAAACGTTTTCAAATGCTTTTCCCTACTTTCATGTCCACCTTTGTATTGTGCTCTGCCTTTTGAGCATTTGTCCCACATTTTGGAGCCCATTTTTCATAACTTCTCTTTGGCAAGGTCATAAACTGCACATAAAGCTATGAGCAGGATTTCCAGAAAAACTTAAAGTAAATTAAATAACTAGTAACAATAAAATTCCATATACACCTTAAGCACTATCTACCTATAGCCTTTTAAACAAACAAATAAATTCTTCTGCTTATTCGAAACAGTTAACAGCACCATAAAACCCACAAGATAAGCGCTATTTATTTGTACTCAGCAACATGCGGTACGTAATAAAGTAATTCCCAGTAATTCCCAGCACTGAAAACCAAGTTGCATTTAAAAACTATTTGTTTAGCTAATATACAGCCATAATTTTTTTTTTTAAAAAAAACAAAGACACTGACTTCTGTAATTGAAAACTATCCCTACACACTAAGTATGCACAAGCCACCTCATTTTTTCCCTTGGAACTGGAAAGCAAACCAACAGCAAGCAGAAGTGTAGTTGATGGAAAGACAGGGTCAGCAACATGATTTTCCCAGACAGTATAAGCATTCTGATCTTAGAATAGTATTAATATATTTGCACACTAAAAGTTTATAGTTGCTTTATCATAAAAACCTAGGAGGAAAAAAGTTGAGTAAATTAAAAAAAATTAGTTGTATTTATGAATTTCTTACTCATAAGAGAACATTTTCCATTAGTTCATAGTCTAAATACTTAAAAATATTTAAATATGTTCAAAGATTGTGTATGAAGTGTAATATTCTTCATAAGGACGTGACAATTCTTTAAATAAAATAAAAACACTAAATGCTTTCCCTAATGTGAAAAGCAAATATAAAAGCAAAGAGATAAAGAAGAGTCAGTTAGGAGACTAGGTTCTAAGTTACAAGATGCATCCTGCTAATTTCACTGAAAATACGAACTCAAAGGAAAATACATGGATCTTACTTTTGCAAAGAAACAAGCTTCCCATTTTACAGTATGCCTGTATGCCTTCCAATTCCAAAGTGATGCGACCCCAGCATGGATTCAAAAGTACAATACATGTTGCCACCAAAATTAGTATTTATTAACAGTTCTCTCTCCTCTGTTACCAAATCAGTAGCAGATACTCAGAAACAGAGATCATTTACTGTGCTATGACACACTCTTGTGGTACGCTAAGGAATGAAGTGATCTGCCAATCATAAACGAAAAAGCAATTCAAACCCAGACGGCACCCCCTGCAAATGTTTTAAGATACAAGATTTCAAAATACTATATTAAACAGCGAATGGGAAAGGTTCGTATCATTCGTTCTTATTAATGTACTGTCATTACCTTCACGTGTTAGTTAACTGAGTAACCCATGCTGATAAAGGCCAGCATTCACCTGGATTTCCCTCACTGGCTGCAGACCGTGGCAGTAAACAGCCCAGCACTAAAGGACGGGTTTACCTTCACTCATGGGCTCCAGCCCTCCGTTTATCACCTCCGCTTCTATTCCACAGAACATTGAAAGAGCAATTTGGTTCATACTGCTACTCGATGTGCTACTAACAGCAAACTTTCTCCCCTGGCTTTCTTGCAGCTAGTGATCTAACCCCATTTGCTTTTAGCTATCTCTGTTTTTGATTTCTTTCCACGGTAGTGTTACAGATCTGTTGAACATATGCCCAGATAGCTCCAGCAAGGCGCAGTCGAGCCTTGAATCCCACTTTCCCTTCACACATTCCAGTTGTATCTGCACCCCATTTGATCAGCTTTGATCACAGTTTTCATTCGAGTAATTTCCTTGAACATTTCGTTGTTTTTCTCCATCTTCCCACTGTTTCCGGTTGATGACCCAATACTTTGAGATTTCATACTGAAATGCCAACAACAAAAAGCAGCTTTCTGGAGCACATGCACCAAGCAGGCTGCAGCCAGATTTTAAATCCCACAAGGCATCCCCCTGCATGATCAACAAAACGTAGATATAAGCAGGCACCCTAGGTAGGATCTTGTTACCCCTTCAAGCTATAAATATGCATTGGAAATTTCAGAAAGAAATAGAAGTAACCGTGAAAACAGTAACAGTGATCTGCAATAGGCAGAAGACAAAAGCTGTTGCTGACAGCTCATCCACCTGCGGACGCCCCAACATTTGTTAACGGATCTTTCTTTCTCTACAGGCCAAGATCCCAGAAGGATTTTGGAAACCTAAACATTCCCTTTCTGTGTGACAGACCCGGTTAGAAACTGTTCCACTGACGTATCTGGGGCTTTAAACAATTAAAGGATAAAATGAATGAATAAATAAATAAGAAACAGTTGTCGGAACAATGAACTAGACTTAACTCTGTCCAAGCAAACTCTTTTTGCAGTAGCTCCCATTCAAACTGAACAAATTAAGAAAAATCAAAAATTCTTACTCTTTCAGATCAACTAAATTTTATTCGTTCTTACAGAGTTTTGGCAATTTGTTTGCTATTAATGGCAAAAAAAAAGAAAAAAGAAAAAAAACCTACAGGAACTTTATAGTATACACACAGTTTATTATAGTTGCCTTTTTCAGAGAAGGTTTTATAAAAAGGCCGATTTAGTGAGTCTCCTATGACACTATCCAGGCAAGCTATTTGCAGAATCCTGCAGAACCAGGAAAATACATGGGAAATTTATCTTGAAGATACCAACTGCATTTAAAAACAGCAGCCTGTATTTTGAATATTCCCATGAAGTAACCAACTCACTTTTCTTTATATAAGACTCCTCTTTACTAAGAAAATAAATCAGGCATTAGATGAGATCACAGGATATTTGCCAAGAGTTACCAGGTAAAAAGGTATATACATAGTCTCATTGGGTAAGGAAAGAAAATGATCTTAACCAGTCTACTTATGAATAAATTTAATGCTTTGTTAGCAATAATGCTTCATCAAAACCAAACAAAACTCAAAGGTTCTGCCTTAAATATTGCCACTTTCTGCATGGCAAAACAGTGTCTTTGTCTGAATCCTTTTTCTATAGCTGCGCAATCAGAAGTTACTGCTCCATTAAAAAAATAATATCCCTGCTTTTTCTTGTTTATTGTCAATTTTCTTTGAATCAAGTCATTCACTGAGAAACTAAAAGGTAGATTTTTTTAAAGGACAAAAAAAAAAAAAACTCTCATGTAAAAAATGTTAATAATTTTCATCAACAGTGACTTTGAAAGTTTGCCAGTAACGTTTGCCAAACATTTCTTTTCTTGCATTCAAATTATTTTTCTATGCTCCTGGTGAAGAAAAGACAATAAAAGGACTGTTGTAATGAAGATGTTATTGCACTCAACTATAGTGCTGCCTTCAGTCTGATATAAATGCTTGTAACACAAGATTAGAAATACATTAAAAGCACCAAGTGCATAAACATGTAAAAAAAGACTTAAATAAGAAAAAAAAAATGCAAATAGGCTCCTAGAATTTTAAATATTGTGTGTAATATTAAGCCAGAGCAAATTAATTCTTGAAAGACCCTTGCAATTAAAGGACAAAAGTATGAGATGTTAGGGTCACAGAAAAATTAATCATTTTTTTAAATGAAAAATACTTAAGTTGATCAAGTACATCATGAATTTTTGTTTGCTTGTTTTTTAACTTGTACTTTATTTTTCAAACCTGTCTTTTCATTCCACTGGCATTTATATTTTAGGTCATATGATGTCTAGCAGCAAGTTTTTCCCCACTCTCCCCCCAGCCTACATGAAAATAATATTTTTCTACTCCAAGATTTCACTTATTCCCATTTTAAAATCATTCTCTACTAGAAATCAATAAGCAGACACTTATTCCTTCGGGAACATCAAATCCTCCCTGTTCTGGTCGAGGCTTTCCCTCCAGCAGCGCTGCAGAATAGGACTGGGTTGTTTTGTTAGCTTGAACGTGCTTTTACATTCTCTTCAGACAAGCCCACTGCAGACTAATACTGCATTTTGGAGAGAAATCAATTATGTTGGGAGGGAAATCACTTGCTTGAAGGTGGTGGTAAAGGTGAACTGCAGGAACTACTCCCTCAAAGCGCTTCACTGAGGAGAACACAAAACATTTGGATATGTTTTGAAGCTAACAGGAAATAACTCATTTGTGTTAAAAAGCAAGAGGTGATCACCTATTAATAATAAGCAGTATTAAGGTTTGGGGGTTTTTTGGCGGGGGGAAAGGTGAGGGGCTGTAGTCTGTTAGCTGTTTTTTTTTTTTTTTTTAATTATCACCAACAGGAACATACTCCATGTAGAAGAATTTAGCCACAAGGCTAAACAGTGAGGCTCACAGGAAACATACTGAACATAATGCAACAGTTGTATCTGTACCCATAAGTATTATGGTTTATTTTCAACATCCATCACTAATAAATACAAACAACTAAGCCCCCCCACCCAAGTGGGCAAACATTCACTAATACAATTCACTAATAACCTATGCCAAATCCACACCAACTTAATGCCAACTCCCATTCCCTCAACATCTCCTTATAGTAGCCTTTATTTGCCCGCTTATTATTGGCTTGGCGGGTGGGAAATGAATATCCAATTGCTCTACGCAAAAGAAAAGAAAAACATTAATTGTAGAAAAAACTGTTTTTCTAAACCTTCTCTAGTGATAAAAAACAAGTGAGCACAAATATCTTTTAACAGAGGGACAAAAAAAAAAAAAGACTGAAACACAAGGTAACAGATAGAAAAAAAAAAAAAAACTTATAAGATGTGTGCTGAAAGCAGAGTTAATCATCCCAGTAGCCCACTAGGACCTTTTTGAAAGATACTAGCACTGATCAGAGACAGCGTGCTACCTAAAAGTATCTCAAGAAACAGAAGAAATCATAATAAAACAGGATTAACAGGATTTTTCTTAAACTACAGTATCTCCTCCCAGGCTGCCTCCTTTCCACTATTCTGCTAGAATAATGTGCAGACTTTTACTAACAGTCTGGATCTACAAATCACTGAGTCTGAGGTAAGGTACTCATGACCCAGTCATTGAATGCAGTTCATCCCAATCTGCCATAGTAAGAAAATTAACTAAAAAAAACCCACAATTTATAGCTTATTTATTTTCTTATGTGAATATATTTATACCTGTATTTATACATATATAAAAGCTATAAATTATTTATAAATAATTATATTTATTATGTATATATAAAATAAATGGCATTGTCACCTTATTCTATTCAAACACAAGAGAAATATAATTTTAAAGATCACATGTTAATGCTCTCTTCAGATTTTTATTAATTGTTTTCCATATATTTGAGGAGGGGGGGATGTAATTTGCATTCAGAAGTCATGTTTTAGGAGTTATTCACATTCCACTTCTTTAAACAGATTTAGTAGTTATTCTAAAAAACTGAAGTTTTTCCCTGTCCATGTTGGAGTATTAGTAAAAGAACATGCCTATTTTTTCTCCCCTCAGAACATTAAAAAATAGATTTAATTTTGGCAATGTGTTAATGTCACTAAAAGAAATATGTTCAGTATTTTAGATTATATTTTGCTTTTTTACATTTCTTTGAGACATAGTCTAAAACAGCCGCATATTTTACATGCTGCAGGTACCTAAGGCCTGTGCTAAAGGTCAGGTTCATCTGCCCACTGCAGAGAGGCTCTTGAAAAACCGAAAGGAAGGAAATGATTTGCACAGACACTTGACAAAGACTACGGAAAATTCAATGTAAACTCCCCCCTGTAGCACTCTAGTGCACCTCTTTTTTGTTTGTTCCTTCACACCAGGGCAGTATGTCTGCTACTTATGTAGATGCACATTGCTGCCTTCTGGATCCACTGAAAAGCAAGAATCCCCATTTATGGATGCAATACATCCTGAAGGGAAGACATTCTCCAACAGTTACCCCAAGCTTACCCTTTAGCTTGCTTTTTACCATAGTATGAATCAAACAAAAGCATTTATACCAATCATCCAAAGCAGTGAAAACTGTGTTTTAAAAAAGATCATGCTTACCTACAGTATAATTAAAGCAAAATATTCACCTTTCCCTTTGAAAAGGGGGCTCCCTACATAAATATCCATGAAGGCCACCTTCCTAAAGCCTAAGCATCTGTATGCTTTATATCCAAGTTTTCCTCATTGAAAAGAACCCTTTCATAATGTAAGATAACTATAAGCTCTAAATATCTCTTCTGGGCGCTTTCAGAAAACCCACACAATTGTCTGGGTTTTACACGCATGCCAGAAAAGTGTTTTTCTTTCAGAAACAGAAAGCTGTATTTTAGTCATGATTAAGATTTTTTCATTTCCCTGCAGATGCAACAATCATGTTATTAGTCCAGGTGTCATTTCTTCTATTTGACTAGTTAACTAAGTCCTCTTTGTGTTACCAGAATGCCTCAGAGAAACCTGTCACAACTAGAAAAAAAGAGAAAATAAAATAACATCAGAGGGATCTATACTGACCTTTTCCAGACACCTGGCAGCAGGGACAGCACTCCCAGGGAAGTTCTTTAGTTGTGAACAATCAGCTCTGGCACCAGCCCTGCAGTGATGGGATCATTCGGGCAAGCATTCCCATTTTAAATACCATTCTTCTTCCCTATGATACTGCCTTTAACTGTCCTATGAATCAAACTTTCCCCCTACCTTTCTTTTTTTCTTTTAAAAAATCAAATTGCTTCAGTTTGGCTTTTTTGAATGACAATGCAGCACTTTTGTAGCATTCACGAGGTCGCTTGTAGGCATGGAAATCTTGTCTGCTTGATCATTTGCCTCTTTCATAAAGCTCCCTGTCCTGAAGTGGATTACCTGCACGTTGGATTTCCTTGGCTTGTTCTCTCTGGGTACAACATTAAGTTTGTGATCACTACACAAAGAGCACCTGTCATTTGATACCGAGCATTCTTGTTTCCCCATCTGATGTTTTAGGCTTTAGACAATATAAAAACGCCCTGTAAGCTTTGCTCCAGCTCTGCTGCTCTGTATTTCACATGTCAGTCAACTATAAATGAGCTATTTGGTTTCATGTTTTCAAAGAATAATAGTATATAAGCTATTTCTTTGGTATCAGTGGTGCCAGAAAGACTTGTTTCACATTTACACATTGATCTGCAGCCATGACTGTAATCCTGATAAATCCCAAACACTTGATATTTCTTTTTACTTCTTTCTCTTTCAAACCTCAAATTATCTCGGTACCGCATCTTGCTTTCCGCCCTCAAACAGGACTGTTGTCTACATATCAAAGAACAGCAGTGCAGACCATCTACACTCACTTTATTTTCAAAATAAAATTTTTCAACTCGTAACATTTTTTTTCTACCTGATTATAAAAACGCTCTGGGTAGGACCAGTACTTCTACAATGGCATCCATAGGGAAGTGATTTTTCTTTCTTACTTTTATTAACTGCTGCCACAAACTAATAATTTCAGGATTCCACAATCTTTTATTTCAGTGTTGGGGCATCTCACAATAAACTTCAAACATTTGTTCATAGAGGGAGGGGAAAATATACATGCACTTCACAGGCATAATCCAATCTCTTACGTAGTTGCACTGAAAATAATCTAAATTGATCTATACTTCCAGACTTCAAACTAATGTTCTCCTCCTACAACCCATATGTAGCAGTACATCTTCAAAGTTTTTTATGACAAAAGAGTAGTTTTTCCATTTAGTCCTTGCCTATTTTATCTGCAAAGCACATTATTTCTTTAAGAATACATATTTATACCAAATTATGAATAGCACTGTCCAATAAATTACACCTGTTTCCAATAATCTGCTACAAGACCATGGTCAGTCACTGACATTCAGGCATTTCTTATTGTTCTATCTCAAAATGCTAACTTAAAAAATGTATTACATTCACAGAATGTTTCAATTTCTGGAAAGTGAGTAATATGCTTTTATAACAAATAGGAAATTAAGAGAAATTATCTAATTCCACCCATACCTTCTTAAGAGGACTCTGAACCATTAATCAAGCAGGTTTTGTTTGCTTTTAGATAAAAGAAAAAAAAAAGGAGCAATGTAAAAACTTGAAAGAAAGTGGTTAATTCACTGTATTTCTCTCCTCCCTCAGGGAGAGGGTACAGGGTTTTAGGCACCCCAGTCCAAGAAAAGTCAATATGATTAGAGGACAGAAAATTGCAGTGTATAAGAGCAGGCTGAGAGCTGCGATGGTCACCCAGGATAAAGGCGGTGGCGAGGGGACTCTCACCAATAACAAAAACTACCTAAAGAAAGGCTATAAATCAGATGGAATCAGCCTCTTCCCGGAGGTCCAAAATAAAAAAACAAGTGGTAACAGAGAAAAGTCCTAACAAGCAGCATTCCATCCAGATACTAAGAAAAGTCTTCCCCATGATGGTGTTGGGACATTGGAAGAGGCTGCCCTAGGGGCTACAAAAGCTCCATCTTTGGGGGCAGCCAGAATTCAGTGGGAGAAAAGACCAGGCAACATGAACTCGGTTGGCTCTGCTTTAACAGAGAGTTGAACCAGGTGAGTTCTAGAGATCCTTACAACCCAAGTAATTCTTCAAATATATGATCATCTGTTTGACCTTCCTGATATTGTAAGGTGTTAATTTTGATGATCTTTGCCTTAAGCTACTGTTCAGTACTTTTCCTACAGTCTTAAACCAGTATCATTTTACTTTTTAGCACTTGTAGTGATACTTCTCTCACACCTCTCTTACCACCCTCATTTTCTATTCAGAATCAACATCACTTAAAAGTTCTATACTAACATCTGCTAGAGTTCAGAATGTATTCTATTCTGTACTATTTTCTAGTAGAAATTCCTCAGTGAATTATACACATACATCTAAGACTTCCTCTTCTAGATCAAAGCTTTTGTAACATCAGCTGTTAATACACAGCAAGTGAACATGTGAATACTTCAATCTAGTTTTACTTATCAGAATGAAAATCAGTTAAATCATCATTGAATATTCTGGTCCCTCGCTTTCTCAATTAGATATTCCTTTTTTTATACAAAAAACAACAGCAAAAAAGAAAAGTATACATAAGCAGACCCCTTTCATCACAGTTGAAGCCAGCTCATGCTCTCGATTCTACCATTTGGCTATAGAATAATTTAAAAATCCTTTTGATTTTCTGGTGTCAGAGACAAAACTTTAGAGCTTTTTAGAAGAGTCAAGGACTGTTCCCAAATTCAGTGCAGTGAATAGCTCAATGATTCTGAATTAGAAAGTATGGTGCTAAATCTCCTCAAGACTGAGAAGGGTAGAAAAGAGAGGTATCCAATTTCTTTGACAAGTGGTGTTCTTACTAACAATTTGTATGTAAGCTACAAAGAAGCATCTCCTCTCCCCAAGCGTCCTGAGAACAGAAACAGTTTCTGTGCCCTAATTTGTACTTGAATTTGTGCTCTTACCAATACAGCCACCAAAATACCCAGTGGTGTCTGTCTACGTGTTTAAGTGTTCATAGCAATTTTTTGTGAACCCACTGACTTGAACAAAGGTTAAATTTAGTTTCATGTTGCTATTTAGACACCTGCTTACTTGTCTAAAACACAATATTTGCTGTCTCCACCTCTTTCAGAAAATTAAGCACATTCTTGTCCATCCAGGTCACAATCATTTCAAAAATTAAAAGTTACAAGTCTCATATGCTTAAAAAAAGTAAGTTAGGTTTGTTTTGTTAAGTTTTATCAAAACCATGAATCAAAATGAGCTGGTCCATTCAGTCAAACTTTGATGGGATATTAATCTCATTCATGTGATGTTCCTGCTGCCTGTGGAGATTCACAGTCTTCTAAGATATTAACACCCTCTGGCCTCAACATCTTGTCTCCCAAGTTTTGCTGTTTAATTACAGATAAGAAACAGCACTTCCTTGAGTGACTCCTAAACTCTGCATCTTACTCTTTCAGGGAGCTTTATTAGGAATTCTTTTAATGCTATAAACACACGACAATTCTCTCTCAGACTTTTTCTAATAGATTCAAGCAAAAATGTTTATGATCTATGAGATTTTCTTGCCTTTTTATTCTTTCCACAATATTTTTAATAACATCAGATATTAACATTAATAAATTGTAACTGAAACATTAAAAAAGCTACTTTGCCTTAAAAAAAAGCTGCAGAGTTCTTGTTACTTCAAAAAAATACACAAGATAGCAAGGCGCGAGGGGAAAAAAAAAGGGGGGGGGGCGGTGATTGAGAACCCTTTGCACTATACTACATATTTCATTCTAAATTATTTTTTAAACTGACATATATGATAATTTCTTTTCCATTTGGAAAATTGAAAATCAGAAAATGAATTAATCATTACACCCTTTTGGTTACTCTGAAGCAGTAGTCTCTGGGGCGGGGGGCAGGGAGTGGCAAGAAATAACAGGGAAATTTGAACATTTTATGTATGGGGCAGAAGAAGCCTAAAATGCTAACAAGACTACTTCTAAAAAAAAGACAAAGAGGTTTAAAGTCAGGAGTACTTTAAAGAGTTTGCTCTTCCACAGGGCTGTAAAAGCAGATCCAGGAAGAAACTAAGCAAAATATCATGGGAGAGCTATGTTGCTACATGCTTATAAGAACGTAAAAAGTCATTAAAAAGACTATTCTCCTCTCCAAGGAATCGGAGCACATCAAATAGCATATGTATTCTGAAGATAAACATATCACCTTCTGAATTCTACATTGGTCATAGTACACTGTCAACATTTTATAAACAACTTTTCAAAAGTAAAGTCTGACCTATCAAGAAGCATTTCTTGACTTTTTTAGTAAGATTTTCCTTATAAGTCATAAAATTTTTATTGTTTTGTGAGTAAAAGAGCTGAAGATTATTTCTTTAAGCAGTTTGGGATTTTCATTTTCCCCCCTCATTCCTTTTAAAAAACAGAGCAGTAATGTTACATACAGAATTATTTCATGTAGTATTTAAAAAGGAAGAAAAGGAAATTAAAGGAAGAAAATTAAAGCAACCATTTGCTTACCCTTCTTTTGACAACAAAACGTATGCTCCAATTTGCAAAGCATGTCAGCATTCTCATATTTGTCCTCTTCTGCCTTAACCCAAAAACAGGATTCTGTCATTTCCTGAGGTCTGATCTATAAACAAGAAAGAGAACAAAACTTTTATTAATCACATTCTTTTAAGGCTACATATTAATTCAGTTTTGATTATTTTTACACTGAAACAGCATTTAATTTTTAAAATACATCTATAGAACATGGCTAACTGTAGTACCTGGATTTCATATTTCAGAGGTCTGTAAAATACAGCAAGTATTGGTACAGGTAAACAACTCAGAATTGGTAAAGTGCTTCTGATTCAAGATAATAAACGTTATAGTAAGTTTAGTAAGTATTTTTGGACAGAACAATTATATCAATGTAATGCAGTGACAAGACAGTCTCTTACCCAAGGTCTAAGCACAACAAACTATTTTTGATCTAGATTTTAAACTTAAGCAAGTTTTAAGTCATCTCTGAACACATGAAAAAACACTCTATATTTTTACATTGAGGCTTTGGTTGCTTTGTAAAACTCAAGCTTTTTAAATTGACTTATTTGGAGCTAAGCAGCTATAGTTCCCAAAACTCAACTGATTGTTCCAGAGTAGAAAAGACACTTTTTTTTAAGCACTAAAACTTCATATGAGAACATCCACACAAAGCACAAATGGAGAGACCTGCAGTGTCTCTTCCCACAGTCCTGACTAGATAGTTGTACAGATACAAGACACTTGTCTTGAAGTATCAGTTCAGCACTATGACTGACCCAATGTAAGCAGTTTACTACCTGATCAGTTGCAGCAGGACCCAAGAAGCAAGCAGGTATCAAGGCTGTATTATTTCTCAACCAGACCTGGCTTATCCAGACCACCTGCCCAGATGATTAATCAGAGCAGTGTAGTTTTCAAAAAGCAATAAAACTAATGTAAAGGTATAAAGTCTTCATATACGTTCTTAAATAATTTTAACTAATTTATCAATTACTCAAGATAGTCTTATTTCTGACAATCCATTTAGCCTAAGTTCTATGTTTTATTTTACACTAGAATTTTACGAGGCTTACCTTAGACCAGTTGAATCTTTTCATAGTAATTTCGGGCCTGAATTCTTTTTTAGGCTTCAGACCAAATGGCAAAGTGTGGGGAGGTGGAGACGACTGTGCTCCAGGCAGGCCTGGTGGAGGTGGTGGTGGTGGAGGAGCCCCAAAAGGTAGAGGAATTCCCACACCATTCAGAGCTGGTGGAAGAGGAGGGGGAGGTGGTGGTGGTGGGATTGCTCCATTAGAAGGCAGCGGCGGAGGAGGCGGAGGCAACTGATACGGTCCTGCAGCTTCCAGGGCAGCGACAGATGCGTCTCCACGTGGCGACGACAGAAATCCAGGTGGCAAGGAGCCATACTGATAAGGAAAAATATTCACAACTTCTAATAAACAACATATCACAACAGCCAGAGTTTGTAAATTAAATCCAGAAGCCACTGGGTTTATGATTTTACACTATGGGGACTTCCAATTACAAGTGGACATTCAGGCTACAAAACACGTGGAAAATGAAAAACTGCAGTGTAACCCACTTGTATGGTGAAAGCTTATCTAGACTGTCAGAGTCCAGCACATATTAAAATATAACTTCAATGTCTCCAATATTCTTGTTTGCCCTACAGAACAGAGAATTATCACCAGGATTTAGTAATTTAAAATAAATAGCAGAATCCAACTAGATTAGTAATTCACTTTTTGGAGCTACCACAAACAAACCAACAGAGCTGAAGATTAGACATTTTGCTACAGATGAGCACTCTCATTCTGCAGAACTAAAAGGGCCAAGGAATTACAAAAAAAGTCCCCTCCCAGCCCTTCTTTTTTTTTCTGAAGAAAAGGACTTAATACAAACAGTGCTGCCTTAAATCTGTAGACACATAAAACTAATGGCCATTATATTTTTAAAATCGGGAAACGTTACCCTTTATAGTAAAGTCAATAGGAAATGCAGCAACTGCACAATATTGTATAGCACTTAATCAAGCAGATTTGACAACTATATTAATAACTTTTAGGATGTTGCACTGATTTATTATTCTAAATGGTGAAGATCTATACTGTATAGGATGGGTCTTTTTAATATGCATGTCTATAAGACAAAAACAATTGCCTGCTATTTGAACAACTTCTATAATGGATTTCAAATATTACTGAGAAATATTTATCTACTAGTGATAATATCAACTTATTCAACTGATAGTTATAAACTGGAATAGTCCATTTCATTTTTGAACTGCACAAGGGAATACGGTAAGCAAAGGATAAAGATTGTAAAAAGGAAATAACTTATTATCAAGGAATTTATCAAATAAGGTATTACTGTTTTTTGAACCCCTGAATGTGTGTTCCTTACACTTAGAAGCAGGCACTGAACCATTAAGTTCTAATAAATGAAGGAAAATTAATATGAATGAATACCAAGTAAAACACAATATGGTCACATAACATACAGCAGAAACAGTAATGGTAAATTGAAACTGATGCCAAATGTAAAACCAAACATTCCTCTTTGTTTGAAGTAACTGAAATAATTCATTACTTTGTTTACAAAGTATTTCAAGAAACACAAATTGTAGGGAACTCTAGGTATAATAATTTGTAAGTAGAATACTAAATTGTGCACACTATCTATACAAAAAAAAAAAGTTCACTCCAGTGAACAATAAAACAGGAAAAAAAAGAGAGAGAAAAGGCTATTTCGCTTACAAAATGATGAGGTGGGTTTTTTTTGTTTGTTTGTTTTGTTTTGTTTTTTCGGGAATTGTATAGAGAACTATTTTCTTAATCCATGATATAAAGCTGTCAATAAAAAAACAAAATCTTGGAGAAGCAACAAGTTTTGCAATTTTCCCTTTTTAAAAATAGATTCTGACATTAACAGTGAATTCTGACCAGAAATCTGAATCAGAAGGATATTTTTAAAATATTACCAAAACAAAGATGAACTAGTTTTACTTATTAAAAAAAAAAAAAACTTTTATAAAGTCCAATCAAAACATATTTCTTCATCTCCCTGTACACGTCCCTCATTGCTGCCTTTCTTCTGTCATTTTAGGATTGCAGCTACCACACCTACTCTAAGGTACAGGAAAAATCACTTGGTCAGTCTTGTTACACAGATATTAAAGCTGAAGCAGTTAAGTGAAATATCACACAAAATCCACATTTCTTCTCTCCATCATATTTTAAAGTATTTATTAAAGTTTGAAAATTAAAAAAAAAAAAAAACAGGAAGTGGTTTTATGTAGCCACAGGTTATTTCTTTCACTGATGGATATCCATGGCAAGGCTTCAGCAGAATAAACTATATAACGAATATTTTCCTGCGAAGGGATAAAGATCACAGTGCTGAATGCTAATCTAGGAGCATAAGACTTATTACCCTATGTGGTTAATTACTTTTGAAATATATGACACTGAAAGCAAAACCCAAATGAAACATAAGAAACTAGTTTAATTAACAGAACTGAGGCACAAGAAGGATCAACTGGGAAACTCACAGAGCTAATTAATGTCACACTACAATTCTTTGTATAAAACACAGAAAAAAGGCAACTAACAGTCAGTAATAACAGATCAGAGTATTCTTAAAAAACACTCAAATGTACTATTAGAGTATACAAAAAGGAGCCAAGTGAAATTTATTTCAACAACAACACTTAATACATTCTTTAACCTATCTTATACCTGTGATTTAAAAGCCTGTAATTCTGCTTCAAGCTCACTGATCCGATCTTCTTTTTTTTGTAGTAGAGCCTGGGTCTCCTGGTGAACTATAAAATCTTTTTCAAACTAATAAGGAGAGAAATAAAATGAATAGAGTTGTAATCTTCCTGTTCTATGTAGTTTCTCAAGATTCCTTTTGTATTTCATTTTATTCTTACTATTAAACTCACACATTACAAAACTAAGGACGCATACACCACATTTGCTATTCTACTTTAACTTCCCCCGGAGGGCGAATGAAGTTCCAACTCCATTAGTTCTACAAGTCTTTATAAATTGGTATGAAGCAATTAATCCAATTTAAGTTGGAATTGTATAGAGAACTCTAGCTTAAAAAAAAGCTTTTGTAATACAGAGTTGATAAATACAAACAAGCCAATACTTGTTCTCTCACTGTTAATCTTGTTAAAAATATATCATAAATACTATTCAATGCAAGTGCTCAACTGATTTTTGACAGATTTGTACATGAAACTTCAAAATAAACAGCAGGAAGATCTATTTTACTTCACGTACACCTAGGTTTGCACAAGAAACATTCAACTTTCCATTAACACAAAAGTGATCATAAGTTTTTGAAGTTAAAAGCTATTTTCAGTTAGTTTATTCATGAAGCTATTCTGTAGTTCCCTGTGTCCATCTTCTGATCACATAACTTAAGAATTACTTACTTTTCTGGAAAGTTCTGAAGCCCTCTCTTCACATTCTTCTAATCTTGCTTTATCTACACAAATATCTTTAAAAATAAACAAATAAACATAACTTGTACATATATGGGGACACAAGATTCTCAGTCATATACACAACTTTAACTTGCTTTTTGACACATACAAGAAAAATACGATACCATAATAATTTCAAACAGTACTTACCTACTAAGTGACTGAAATTTATATCTAATCTTTTACGATATGTGAAATCTGGGTCTGTTCCACTTCGATGCAACACTATCTGGGACACACACTCTTCAATTAACTTGAAATACTGTGGACTAAAGAGAGAAAGGTAATATCATTTATTTATTAGCATATACTTAAAACACAGTCTATGCATACCGTAAAACCATTTGAACTGACTTTCTTCCAGAGAGGATAGATGGAAACACCAAATGAATTATTTGATTTCTTAGTAGAGGACAAATATGCCTGACAGTGAACCTATCGATAAGCCATTCTTATATAACATTTATCCTTCTAAGCAACTACAGAAAGAAGAGGCTCCTCCTTCCTTCCAGCTAACAGGAAGCAAATCTGTTCAGCTCTCCCTTTGGCTTCTTCTGTCTCTGTGGCTAATGGAACTTCGGCTGCTTTGCAGCCTTGCTTCACCAAGAGGAGTGAACTGCTCAGAAACTCCCAGTCGTGGCACAGCTGGGTCACTTGTCCAGAGCACGAAAAATGTGAATTCAAACCACCCCAGGTAGAAGAGGCCTCGCACAGAGGTACCCCTGCCAGGTAAGCACTTTCAGACATCATGGAAATATTAGTTTGCCTTCCCCTCTCTGTCCAGTTTATGTCTGGTTGCCCCAATGTCTCTTCAAAAGGCCACGAAGAGTATTTTGAATAAAAAGCACACCAGCTTTAAGCATACACCTTAACCATCACCCTGAAATTTATTTTGACAAATTTACAAGAAACACTAACATGTTCACACCAAATTATAACTTGCAGAGAATATGCTATTCCCAACAGAACAATTTACTTTAAATTAAACATGTTCAGATTTACATGAAGAAATGCACTGCTGTTCATAATGCTTTCTGTCATTTGGCTGACACATGTCACAAGATTACAAGGCTGCTGCCACAATAGAGCAGGACTTCTAATCTTATACTGGTAGTCAATAACCTTCAGATTTCAATAAGGAAAGTATTCTAGATGCATACATAATTGTATTCTAAGCAGGAGAGACAAAAACGCACAGATCACTCATTCAGAAGTGACTTTTCCCCCCCCCTTTTTTTTGAACAAAAGGATATTTATGAATTGCAGTCTGCACTGAAAAATATTAAACTGTATTAGCTGCCAAACTTTTTAGAATAACTATTCTATTAACAACTACAACATAATCAAATTCACAATTAACATTTACCATTAAACATACCGTACAAAATAATCATTTCTTATCAGCAAAAGATGTTGGAGAATAGAAAGAAAATATCCTTCCGCACTAGTGTCCTTAACTGTATTCCACACCATGTTGTAAACATCATTTACTTCAGTAAAAGAGTTAAGGAAAATTGCAGTAAGGTCTTTTTATTTTTTTTTTTTCAGTTAAATGTTGACCAGTAAGTTTTTAAACAAAAATTGTATCACAAAAATATCCATTATATATATTATTTGTACATATTTCTCTTGTTAATGACAGAAAGGATATTCTAGTTCAGATCTAATATCTTCTAAACGATGGGAGAACTCAATCATGTCCTCTTCCTTATGCTCATTGAAGACTTTCAGCTGAATATCCAGAGCTTCATTCTTTATACATTTCAATTTCTGCAAAGAAAGAACAGTGAAAAGGCTGGAAAAACTCCCCACGTAAATAAATCCTACCTTTTTAATAGCTTCCATAAGTCTGTTCTTTTGAAGTTTAAAGTTACAAGAATACACAGGTTTAACTAAATAGTAAAAAGCCAAACATGGCTTCAATATGGCTTAGCTAGTATCTCCACAACAGTCTGCTGCATGTTCTTGTTCATTCAAGTCCTAAAAGGTTGAGGAATCAGCATAAACTCCAGGGAATTCACTTTATCTTTTCATTCTTATGTTACGTTTGAATCCCATATCTAACTGCTCCCTCTCAGACTTAATAAAATGCCACTGAGAATAATTTATTAAAACTTGTTCTCCCATTCCCCCTCTCAAGCTCAAACAGTGGAATAATTTAAACAGAAATGCAAACAGAGACTAGGAGACGCTTACTGGCAAGATCTCTTTCAATCCACTGCGCATGAATTCGTTTCTGATGTGAAGCCTAAAATCCAAATCATCTGGAGATGTAACAAGAGCATTGATGAGCTGCATACAAGCTACCTACAACAGAGGACAAAAATGAACTATTTCTCAGCATCTCTTGTTTTCAGTACAGAGTTAAAAGCAGATAATGAACCACTTGAAGAGCATTCCACATGAAGTCCTGCCTAATTATCACACCATTGAGATCTTATAATTTAAATACTTAAACTTATCAGCCATATAAGCTGTGGATATTATACACTAACCACAAATTTCCTTAGAAAGTGATTATTTCCTCTCATCCCACTGAATTTTGCCATTTAACGAAAACAGCAGGTTCATTTAGGACATAGGAAGTATAATTGATAAGCATAATTAAACATTAACTTTTTAGATAGATAAGTTCAAATATACATTTATTTATACATGCAGATATAAAGTTAATGACATAAAAATGGTAAAGCCTAAAGTCTGGGTGTATAGTTAAAAATATTAGATGACAAAACTAAAAACTTCAGTTAAACTGAAACTTAAGAACAACATTTTTTAAAAAAAAAATCTTCCTTACTAAGAACTGCAGAATCTCAGTGTTTCACAGAGTACTTGATGGGAACCCGTAGATCATGCTTGAAAGCTCAAATATCAGGACAATTACAATGCAGAAATTCATCAAATTACACATATCTGTGATGTGAAGTATTTAGGTACAAAATTGTTTCCATTTTGTTTCCATATTGTCTTTTGCTCTTAAACTACAACATAGGTCACCATTTTTATTAGGCAAATTCTATCTGTTACAAATTCACCAAAATAATAATAATAATAATAATAATTCAGTCAAACATAAAACTAGGGTAAGGCAGACAAAAAAAAAATAAGGGGTAATTTGCAAAAAAAGTTTAGAATGAATACATCTCCTTCCAGCCCCACTCACCTCCAAAATAAAAGAAAATAAATAAAACTAAGTAGTGCAACAGGAACTGTAGAGCTAGTAAAATATCCTGGCGTAAATCAGAGTAATTGGAAAAGAAAAAAAAAGGCCAAAGCAACACTTAAGCTCATAAAAAGAGTTTAAGTAGAACTTAAGGAGAACTACATGGTTGTGAAAGGAATTCCCATGGTAGAACACTTGGGGACAGACAGGATCTAGCACAAGTTGAAGGGGTGGCAGAAAAAAATCTTAGGAAAAAAAGAACATAATTGGATGTCATATCAGAAAGCTTTGAAGGAACTCGGGCATAAAGTAACTTTAGTACACATTGCAACTCTAAGTTGGCAAAAGACTACTACTCTTTATGAAAGCTTTCATGGCATCATGGCAGATCCGGAAAACTACAAGTATGTTCCCTTGAGAAAGCTCTTGTCATATTTGCAAATTCCTTTAAAATCTCTCTTCTCTGTACAACCTGCTACAGTGGATTCCTCACCTTTGTAGAGCTAATCAGAACCATAATGACTCTTCTTCCCCACCAAATCTGTCCTATTTCCTTAAGTTAACTGTAATTCAGTTTTGTTTAGTCTTTAGAAACTTGAAAGTTTACTACAACATATATTTGTTCAAATAAAAAAGATGAACCTTGTGTTTCTACAATATGCCATTTGTAAAAGTTAATTTCATATTTGGTTGCTACTGTTGTATTGACATTATGTTAACAAGAAGAGTTGCTAACCTCAAAATATGAGCAGTAGAAATATCAAAAATAAATAAAAATAATCTTTAGACTTACCTATATCCAAAACCTCATACAGCAATAGAAAGAGTATGGGACTCAGCCTCTTAAAAAACAGACTGAACAAAATCTTCCACGTATTGTCTTAACAGCACTTTGTAGAGAATTAAGACACTCATGCTATAAAACCAAGCATTTCTGTCCATGGGACTCTCTCTTCACATGCAATAATTGTCTATCATGATAGTTTAAAAACTCTGAACGTGGCTGCAGCCTGGTAACGCAGTAAATATATGTTATTACAGTGGTATTTTTACCAGCAAGAGACTACAGGCTTTGGCAGTAGGCTAAGGACACCAGCCTGCAGACCTTTAGGCTTTGCTGAAACTCGGCTCAGCCTGCCAGCACCTCTGCTCCGGCTTATTTGCCCGCAACAGCAGTTGTCTAATGACTGAATGATTGCAGCTCCACTTACTTTAGATTTTGCTTAGCTTGGAGAAGTCTGCCTTATATACATTTCTGTAACTACTAGATAGTAATATTATGCCAAACAAAAACACAGCATAGAGCAGCACGGGCAGAGAGATGTGTAAATAATAATTTTAGGCTATAAATAGTTTGGTGCAGATTAACACTACGTTCTTGGCTTTGAGTATGCCTTCCTTAAGCTCATAAGCTGCATAAATTTGCAGTGCAACAACTTGGTGGAGAAACTGGCTAGTCTAGTCTGTAACTTGGACCCAACATGTGGTAGAGTATGCAGGCAACCTAAACTGTTAAAATTCAGTGCATCTGTATCACAGAAGATATTCTCTTATGCTCTAAATAGGGTTGTATTCTTCATTCTTAAACCTTTCTGTACGTGTTTTAGTACGGGTCTACTTTACCAATCACTTTATCAGTATTTGCATTTTTCTTCATCGGGAATGACAAATATTTTGGTGTACTGCCTCTAATTTTCACTTTGCTTATTTAGCTGAGATTTGTTACACCATCACCGTTTTTTGTGGTTTCTCTCTTGAATATGAATCTTTGATTGCATTTTATTTTCTCGACACAGTTACTTCAACTATTCCAATGTAGTAGTTCAGCATATAAACTCCACACCTGCACTCCTTTTGACATTATTGAGGTATTTCACTGCTCAGAGACTTCACTGGTCAGCGCTGTCATGCACTCAATATTAAATGTACATCAAGCATACTGCAAGGTTGCAGTTACATTTCACAGGAGGTGAAACGCCATATTGCTCGATTACACCAGAACAGTAACTCTTGTTAGGGTATAAGACGACAAAGTGTTACTGGAAAAAAAAAGACACGCAATCACACAATGAGGTTTGAAGGGACCTGTACAGATCATTTAGTCCAACCCCCCTGCTCCAGCAGGGACACCTAGAGCACGTGGCACAGGGTGGCATCCAGGCAGGTTTGGAAGATCTCCAGAGAAGGAGACTTCACAACCTCTCTGGGCAGCCTGTTCCAGGGCTCTGTCACCCTCACAGGAAAGAAGTTCTTCCTCACATGGAGGTGGAACTTCCTGTGTTTCAACTTAGGCCCATTATCCCTCATCCTGTCACCGGCCACCACAGAGAAGAGCCTGGCCCCATCCTCCCTACAGTCACCCCTCAGGGTACTTGAACATGTTGTTCAAATCTCCTCTCAACGACCCCTTCTCCAGGCTAAATAGGCCCAGCTCGCTTAGTCTTTCCTCATAAGATAGATGCTCTCCTAAGCAAGGAATCAGCATTTGGCACATGATTTGGTTTAG
Organism: Tinamus guttatus; assembly: GCF_059628265.1. Lineage (NCBI taxonomy): Eukaryota > Metazoa > Chordata > Aves > Tinamiformes > Tinamidae > Tinamus > Tinamus guttatus. Next base: position 838,473 of record NW_028289078.1, read on the forward strand.
AGGATCAACAAATGTAATCAGATACTAAACAACATATGCTACATGGAAAATTCTGATAAGAACAAACTACGGTTTTGTCTTTGATGGAGCAATGCAATGTAGACGCAAGGATGTCTACAGATACAGTTGCTGCTAAAATATTTGCTATTTTCATTTGCCAAATCAAAAAGGTCCATGTGCACATGCTATGCAAACATAACAGAGACAAGATACCAACGTGAGAAGTAAGAGCTGTAGCACTTTAAAAGGACCGTTATTCTAGTATTTGAATCAAATTCACTCAAGCAGGAAATTTGCAAGGCTGATTATAACCAGAACATGTTTTTCTTTTTGTAGGATAAACAAGAAAAAAATACTGACTGGATTGTGTTCACAAAGTGTTCCTAATGGAATAAAAAACAAAACGATAGTGAAAATTCCAAAGAAAGGTCTACAAACAGCAGCATCAAATAAGTTGCAGAGGTAAAGCAAACAAGCAGTGCCTTGCTTAAAACCACGATTGAGTAATTTGTTTCATGAAATTAAAAAAAGAAAATTTATATGTAACAGTATACAATACTTAATTCCAACATTACCATAATAACGTAAAATTTGTTCACTCAGAAGTTAGATTGCCACAAGAGAGGACTGTTTAACGAACTGTAACTGTAAGGAAAAATGTCTTGAATTCTACTAAAACAAGAAACAATTTTGTGAACATTAACATTTTAGTAGCACCAGAAATCAGTGCAGTTACATTTTTGTAACTGGGAAAAAAGAAAAAAAAAAAAAAAAAAAGGCAAGAAAAAGCAGAAATGCCCCCTTTAAGTTTGATGAACAACATCACAGCAGCTTATTGAAAGCTAGTCTTAACCAGCTGCTTGGGGCAAATTCTAGAGTAAAGACACTTTCTAGCACTCTAAAGTTTGTAGGTAGGAGAAACATGTTAATCTTGCCCTATGTGTGAAGCTAGGTCAATAAAGCCTCAGCACGTTTAGGACAGTTAACAGTGTCTGCATAAGGTGCAAGAACGAACTTAAGTCAAGAGTGCTCCCTGCAGAAAAGAGTACAAGCTTCAGACACCTATGCTTAGATGCCTACATAAAGACAGACATATGCATGAAGCTACATGCAAGGTTACATTTCTGTTCTTATTAGTCAGTAGCCAAGTAGGCTCTAAGAGCAGGTCAGATCTTCCCTGTAATGCACACTGAGTGACTGGTGCCTTCTCGGACACATCGCCTTTCTGGACTAGGAGCTCGATTTACTGTCTTACAAGTGAGCACGCAGTACCATTTACAGCAGCTTTATCCCACTCAGTTTCCAAATGCAGGTCCAGACGGGTGGGCATTTCCTAAATGACCCAAGTCATGTGTCAGTTCCCTGCGCTACATGAGAACTTAGACTTTTCACTTGTTTATTGGAGCGATAGCTGGCCTACTTGCAAACTAAATCCTACTTGTGGCATCTTATTTTGCTAAAGATTTGTTCTTTGCAAGTAATTTAGCGAGCTTGCCCCTCGTTTTGTTGAGTTCCATTGGTGTCTAACTGTTCAGTAAGGATGTTTCCTTCAAAAGAAGGAGGGAAAAAAAAAAAAGCCTTCATAAAATATATGATCAAGGATCAAAAGTAAGTAAACAAAGTCCTAAGGTCCAGAAGTTAAGGTGAGATCCGAAGAACATCTTATGTTCAGCACAGGCACTTTAGATCAGTACACTGTAGATGTACATTAATTGAAGAGAAAAAACACACTGGTACCAGACTTTCCATTAATCAGAAGCAGGGCAGATTCAAACACAAAAGCCAAAAAGTCACAAACAAACTCCCTTGTAAACACAGAATGCCAAATTAGCTAGGGCATCAGACTTTGATCAGTCTTTTTTTTGTTTTTGTTTTTTTGATTAAAAAGATGGAGATTGGTGCCATTTCTTTAGAAAAGACTATACAATGAAATCCTTTTCTTAAAATAATGCTACACCTGCCTAGCATTTCGGAACTAAAAATTTTCCGAATACTCAAATACAGATTGGTATTTACAATTATTAAGATCTCAGACCTAACAGTCCAATGAATTTGCTCCACGCTTCTAGAGGGTGGCTACTAATTACATCAGAAATAACATGCTACTACCTTCACTACCTATTCACCAAGTCGATCATAAACAGAGTATAAATGAGCCTTCCAGGTTCCCCAGCTGAACCTGGGGAATCTGAATGCTGCAAAGTGTGGACTAAAGAGTAAAGCAAAGGGTCCACAGAACTACTACTTAAGAAAGAAACAGCTATGGGCAGTTTTCTACATTTACTCAAGCGTGTGTTTGTACCTATGTCCATACTACAATTCCAAGGCATATCCACTCATCTCTGATATCTCTAATTAGGCAGAAATTGAATAATTTCCCAAATGCAACATCATTCCTTGATAATCCTCAAAGTACATGAAATGGCTAAAAATACAAATGAAGCTTTTGTTGCCAGCTCTAAGTATCAGCTCTTGGGATATAGAAGCCAAAGGAGACAGAGTCATTGCTTGCATGCCAGGTAAGAATGGCTGAACTGACAGTTCAACAGCTTTCTTTTACACCAAGTTACCTTTGATAAAATTCTGTGAGCAGTCTGACAGTCTTGAATTTTTCAGTCATGGACACAAGGAGGCAAGTTCATGTACATATCAAAAAAATGGCATTCTGAACATTTGAAGGATGACATCTACTGAGGTAATACGAGGTTTTGGGCAGAGAGGTAAATGAACTTCCAAAGAAGTCTGAAATGCTTGTGAGCAAAAATTCTGGGCAAGTCCTGAAAGTTGACATGTCCGTAAAAAGTCCCTTGCATTTACTTTCTTTACGGGAAAAAAGAAGAAATCAGGCAGTCAAAGTTTCAATGCCCTTACCCATTAGAAGGAAGAGAGATGGGATAAGGCCTCACTAAAAGTAACTCTAATAATTTGGAGAGAAGGGTACAGGAAAAAGGAAGCATATTTCTGGGGGTTTTGATCATGGTTGCCTGAATTTACCCTATATTGACCCAGATGGCAAAAATACATTGAAGGGGGTTAGGGTAAACACTATGAAATAAATTTACACTATGAAATAAATTTACACTATGAAATAAATTTACACTATGAAATAAATCAGTTTCATTTCTAGGATTCTATTAAAGATTGTTATTAAAATAAGAGCTGAGAATTCTAATGTTTTGATATACTTGAGACTGTCCATTAAAGTTCAGAATCCATGAACATTATCAAAAGATTCATCATCAAAAGATCTCAAGACAAATGATGGAGATGTCCTGTGAACCAGTTTCACAAGGTAGCTGGTTCACCCAAGAGCCGGGCGATGAGAGGCAGTTCTGTACAACCCTGAAAGCTGTGAAAATAGATGTCTATTGGTAAAATAGGTAAAAATCTGAATAGTGGGATCTGTGATGAATGAAAAAAGCTGTAACAAACAATCTGACAACCAGTACCCATGTTACATGTTATTGAAAGATAACTTTAGTTGAATTCTATCCAAGTAGGCTCAAAAACACACCATCTTGCCTTGAGGAGGTGAGAAATTGCAAACATTATTCATGTCTTCTCACCACCAGGCAGTCTTACAGGCATATCCTAAAACAAAGATCCTTATGTCAGTCAGGGACAGACATAGTCAAGGCTGGAAGTCCTTCAAGTAGAGTCTAACAGAAGGGATACTGCAAACACATAGCGCTGATTCTGATTTCAGTACAAGAATATAATTTACACGAGCTGTGGATTTCAAAACAGGAAAAGATACTAAGGGATGCATGCCCAAACCAAAGCACATTGTTGTTATGAATACAGCTTCCAGCACATTCAGTATATGATAAGTGAAGAGAGGCTCTTTAGAACGTTAAACAGTAGAATAAATCTTGAACTGATAGTAGTTAGACCTACCACAAACTAAACAGCTATAATGCAAAGATGCCACAGAGATAAGGCAACAAGCATCTTGCAGATTAAGTCAACTCGTTTTCCTCACTAGGTGAAGGGCACAAACCCTGTTGCTGGCACCCATTTTGAATTTAAACTTTTGGAGAAACATGTTAATATTTCTCACATTTAGGAGAGAGAGGAAAAAGAAGAAAAAAAAAAGAAAAAAAAAGTATCTGGCCTCTTTGCTGTAACAGAAATTTTTGTAATTTCAGACATTGGTTTGAACACTATCCAGAGACTGATGACACCCTAGAAATAGGAAGGCAACTGAATGAAAGGAAGTTAACTAAAGATGGAAATGAATTACAGATTAAAAAAAAAAAGATTGTCTAGAGAGCCTTATAAACCACCCTCAACTCTAATACTTGCTAACTCTAATACTTACTTATCTAACCAAGATATCAGACACACTACTGTTCTACATATTATACTAATACTACATATTACCAAAAGAAAAAAAAAAAAAAAAAGAAATAGTTTCCTCTGGCAATGATGCATACTGAAAGATAATGCTACCAGTGGACAGATAAGACTTTTTTCCCAGTTCCAACTGAGAATCTGGAAGAGGCTGGCACGTGCTGCCAGAACAGAACAGGAGCTACAGTCACCATCTCCAGCAGTTTAACCGCTTGTTTGAGGAGCAATGATGAAAGAGCATGAGAAGGCGGAATAGTTCACTTAATTCTACAAGAAGAACTGGGCAACTCACTTGTTCTTTGGTCTTGTACACATCAAAATGGGTTATGTCAAAAGAACAGTATTTCCTGCTTCCATGGTTTGCATAACTACAGTAAGATGCTCCTTCGGTTGCCACCATAAGTATGTAAAATATAAGACTAAGCACAGACATAAAATGAATTTTATTTACTTTGAGAAGACCAAAACCTCCAGTATTATTCCTGGCTGTAATTATCTTTTTGAAACTAGAGATCACCAGCCTTCTGTTTAAACCAAAAGATATTTGAGTTGTCTTTCGATAATTTGGGGATTTAAGAAAGGGAGAGTATCCTTTGTTTTCAGCAAATGCAAAAAGTAGACAGAGCTTTCACTAAAAAATGTGTGTGTATATATATATATATATATATATATATTCTCATATACTCAGCCTTCAAATAGTAACATTGGTCAATTCAGAGTGAAAAGGTCAGTTGTCAGTGTCAAACTGAGTTGTCACAAAGCAGGCCTTTATGCTTCAAGCAGACAATCAAACCAAGTATGCCAAATAACTGACAACTGTAAAATTTTGTCTCATTAAAATACTGTCAAATTAAACACTAAGTCAGTGTCACTTTTAGAAAAGTTTACAGTTGATTCACACATAGAACATTGATTTTTCTAGTTAAAAAATAAATCTAGCATTCAAAAACATTGCATAACATCTGAAAAAACACACAGCTTTTTACTGAAAGTGTTTAAATGTTTAAATCAAAAAAAAATGAGTTGCCACAGTAAACACAGTAAATTAAACAATGAAATACAACCTTTTTTTTAGGAACAGTAGAGTAATGATCTAAATAAACCAAAATTCATGTATTTAACTATTGCAATTTTTACAACTGGAATGAACTTCAAAGACAGTTACCGTCTACATGAGAGCATAACAAAATACCAAATGTAGATATTGGAGCACTGTAAGAAGCCATAACTAGCAAAAGAGTGCTTGGTTGGTATCTGAAGCCTAATCCTCAGAAAGACAAAACGCTGTAGCCACACAACCAAGAACATGGATGGAGGTTTCTGTTCCGATCCAGGTATCTCATCGCACCACAGCACAGAGTTGAGCATCACCATAAAAAGCAAGCCTGAAAGGGGTCCTATTTATAAGAATGATCCAAACTGTTAGAAATGAACAGACACGGCCTCCCTCCGTTCATACTGATGTCTCAGCTATCAGTATTGGTATCTGCCTATTTTAAAATATCTCTTTTTATCTATAATGTTATTCATATCAGGAAGAAAGGACTATGAAGATGACTACAGGATTGGAGCATCTATCCCGTGATAAAATCCTAGTTTAGAGAGCTGGAACTGCTCAGCCAGGAGAAGACTGAGGGTGGGTGGGTGATCTTATCAGTGTGTAGGTATGTGAAGGGAGGATGTAAAAATGATGGAGTCAGATTGGATGGAGTCAGACTCAGTAGTACCCAGCAATAAGATGAAAGACAACGGGCACAAACAGAAACACAGGAAACTCAATCTGAACACAATAAAACAAACAAAAAAATCTCTTTACTGTGAGGATGACAGAGCACTGGAACCAGATGCCCAGAAAGGTTGTTGAATCTCCTTGCCTGGAGATCTGCCTGGACATGGTGACCCTGATGGACTATGACCTCCAGACATCCCATCCAATGGCAGACATCCTGAGATTCTGTGAAAGCTGGCCATAAATATAAAGTTAACTATCTACATCAGTAGTAAAACTAATTTGAGCATTTGGACTTTTGTCCAAAATCACACGGTTCTGAAGGTCTGACAGTCTACCATCTCCAGGATGCTAGCATAGGGAGTAAAAAAAAAATCAACTAAAAAGGAAATTAAGTGAACAGCATTCTCCCCTCAAACCAAACGAAACAGAATTCCCAGAGTAGAAAATAAGTATATGACATAATATATTTAAAATCAATACTAAAGATGTGCACCGATTCCCACAAAAATACCAAAAGGTAGAATTCCACTGTTATTAGAAATTTATGTCAAGTCTGGGAAATGCAGGTTTCAAAGCTCTGAATTCCTGGATCTCTTTTTTCCCCCTTGCAGTCTACAATTTCCTTCTACAGGCTTTTTTCCAACCCCAGCATAACTAGAGATCGAAGTTTTTCTTTCTCTCAATTCTAATTGTAGTCTGAGCCCTAGATAAAGCTCCCAGTCACGGCTCAAAAACAAAATTTCTCACAGCAAAGTTCTCCTTCCAGCCCCACTCCAGCCTTGCCAGCACAAAGTCTCCCGTTTGACTCTAACGGCAATCAGTGTGATTTTGAATATATGAGTAAAAGGCATTAGTAGAAATTCAAGTATATATACACCCTTATGTATATGTGGATGTATATTTGTGTATGTAAAAAACCTGCACTATCACAATATCAGCATCTTCCAAACTAAACCAATTTCAGGATGATATACTTTAAAAAAGTAAATAAAGCATTTGAAATGAACACACATTTCTAGCTAATACAACGTACTAGGAAGGAGTAAATGGGAAGTCTTCCTGACCCTAAATTACAATCTGAAGTTCCTAAGGCACAAAATTTGACTATAACCATTGATAATGGAGAGCAATAAGCTTTACAGGCATTTTCACCAAGTCTCGAGAGGAAAGAGAGAAAAAAAAAGAACAAGAGAATCCAAAAATTCTTTGATTTGATATTCATACATAACATCAAAAGAGCAGTGTTATAAAACCACATACACATGTTGAATTTGTTAGTTAACAAGATTAATGAAAATCTTGTTTTCAGGATCACCTTTGTCCCAGCTATCAGCTCACATGGCAAATTCAACCACAGCCATTTATTCCTCCTGTGAGGAACGTAAGTAAGAATTCAAAGCTGAATTTGTCCTATTTCAGTTTCTAGCCACTGATTTCTGCTACTCCTATGACAGGAGAATTCAATCTTGCTATTAGATATCTGGCCCATCTGGCCCAGAACAAAGTGAGGATACCTATGTACAGTAAAACAGGAGAAGGAATTAAAAGTCCTTAAAGTCCTCTTTCTCTTTATCAGATCCAAGTAATTAAGTTTAAATAACCATGCTGGAAATGAAGTTTAGGAAGAGTAAGATGAAGCTAGAAAGAATAAGAAAAAAGGGACACATTTTCAAATGATAAACCTGTTAATAATTCAACTACAAATGGTTCTCCATCTTTATAAATTTCTTCAGTGCTAGCTTTTCTGCAAGCAGTTGAAACAAATAGCAGACTTGCCTACTATACCCAAACTGCTTAATGATAAGGTGGAAGAGAACAATCATTCTTTCCAAACTGGAGCTATTTTTTATCGTTTTTCATAACACTCACAGAAAATGACAATTATGACTAACACTCAGGTATATATATATATATATATGTATATATATATAACAATATATATATTTATATATAGGAGTTAATGTTTACATTATTTAAAATGATTTACAATAATCATTCAAATATACTGTAAGTTGCATTTGTCAGCCTTAAACTCTATATCCCAACTTAAGTAAGATTGGAGATTAAAAATGAGTGAAAAATCTTGTTATCTGGGTGAAGTTTTATGAAACTAGGAAGGAGGCATAAGGGACAGTTTTTCTAGTACTTTAAACAAAAAACCAGTCACAAGAAGTTCTTGCTTTTGTATTATTAATTCGTATCTAGAAATTTCACGAGAAATGAGATATTCTTTTTGCATCTGATTACAGGAAATTATGCTTTCAAATATCAACAAATTAACCCTGTAGCATCCAATATTTTTTCAACACAGAATGCTCAAGTTGAAACAGTATCCCTTCCCCTATTTTATTCTGAAGCCTTGAATAAGCCTTCAGAATATTTTATTGAGAACCTTTATTCTGAAGACACAAAAATATCTGATCTCATTTTCACTTGCGGTAAAGACTAATTGCACAAAAATTTGCTTACTTGCAACTGAACTGAGTTATCCTGGAGACCTTCTACAATAGGAGAGAATCGGTCAACATTTCTTTCTTCTGCTGCTGCTGTTACAGCTTCCAAAATTTTTTCAAGGCTATAAGAAAGTAAAAGAATTTCACTCAGAAATTCAAACATTATTTGTTCCCCTTAGGGAGCTTTGAAGCCAAAGAATAACTGACTTAATAAAAATGGTTAAGACACCTTAAAATACTGCTTAAAAAAATCACAAATAGCTGCATAACTGTTTCCATCTAATTAGTGTCTCATTGTATCAAAAAAAAAATTATCAATTGACCATAATAAAAGTCAGCAGATAAATGATTTCAGAAACTGACTAAATTATATATATAATATATATAAACTTTCAAACTAAGTTACAACTTTTGGATATTCTAAAATTACCTAACTATTTCTGGGGGGAATATATAGCACTTACGTGCTTTCTTCTCCAACAATGCATATTGCAGAAAGAAGTTTAACTATATCCGTCATCATGTTTGTTTGCCTGGGATCGATCGCTTTGGTCAGCAACAAAAGGCTCCTCTCTTCTCCCAGAATTCTTTCCAATCCATACTAAAAAATAAAAACAATCAAGAAGGTTGAGAAGGAATCTAACTTGATATATTCAATGTCCCACTCCCTTCATTTGGAATTTCAAATGATCTTTAAATCCCTTAAATAGTTCATTAAAAATAATTATAGAAATATCTAAACAACATCACTTACTCTGTAATAAGTGCATACATCAGCAACAAAAAGTTTGCATTATAATCCAACCATACTTCTGCAGATCAGGAGTCTCAGCAGAAGGAACTTCAAACCAAAGCTGACCAACACACCACTTCTACAAATCGCACAGGCTTACATCCTTCCACTGTAAAATGAAGTATCTCAGATTTCCATATTAAAGAAAAACCCATACCTTATTATTCATGAAGGCTCTCAAACACTGTATCACCTTATGCTGACTCCTCTTCACAATTTTGTCCTGGCTGAATTGTTTTTTTCAAAAAAAAAAAAAAAAAAAAAAAAAAAAAGTACTTAAATTCCATTTAAGAATGCACATTAAGAAAAGCTGATGATTCTTATATAAAGTTCTTCTTACTGTTTTGTCTCAACTAGTCTTTCCAAAACATCCAGCAACAGCCCCAGACCTTCCCGGCCAAAGTTTTCAACCCAGCTGGAGAGAGAGAAAAGATAAAAATAAAAAATCTAAAGACTAATTAAAAGAATGAAAATTTTCAGCATAGATAAAAATTAACATAACTGATCATTTTAAAACCCCAAACCGACTTTCTATGCAACAGAAGATCGAGGCGTTCCATTCACTCCCTGACTCAATTAGTTTACTTTATAATAGACAAAAAAATTAATGCGTCTATTAGAGAAGTTTATCTGAAAACGAACAATTATCAACTCTGATTTTAATAGTGTTTAGCAACCTTGCAAAAAATGAAGGAGAAAAAAATCCCTGAAGAAGTAAGAATACAAATAATCTTTGCAATATGTGTTAAGGAGCTTCAGATTCTCATACCTGACAGGATTACTAGTCAAGGACACGCGTAGGGATTCTAAGCAAGTGACTAGTCTTTCATCTGTTGATCCAGATTTTAATTCCTGCATAAATTCTTGTGGTGAAATCTTCCTACTTTTCTTGAGGCTTCCCTGAAACACAAAAAGTATATTTATTTTGTATTAGTCCATATAGAGTTTCAAAAGCTAAGTGGCTAACCTTCACTCAAGTATTTGTTTTTCATCTTGTCATGCATGCCAAATTGTGATTAAATTTTTACAAATTTATAATCCAGTCAGTAGTCAAAAACATCATTCATCAAACAAAAATGCATCAGGCACACTCACTTTCTAATGAATGTATTCTGTCTCAGCATAGCAAACATCTTAGTTTCCAACAGTCAACAAAAAAAGAAAAAAAAAAACAACACCTTTTGTCCCAACTTACTGTCCAGAGCATCTGTGTATCCATGCAAGAGTATAGATGGGAAAAATGGATCTCCAGAAGAATAGACAAGAAATTGCTGCAGTAACTCAATTCTCACAAATAATGTTGCAAAACACTTTTCTCTTAGAGATCTCAATAGACTACAGCTAAATTAGACTGGGATTATCAGGACAGAACCACTTTGGATCTAAAAGCTAAAGCAAAGAGCCTCCAATAAAATAGACATCTTCAGAACCACTGAAAATCTTCCAACGAAACTTTCACTAACCCTGTTTTTAAGTGTATCCCTCTTTTAAGGCATGGCAACAAAGACAGATTTCTTCTTATAGTCAGAATTCAGAAACAGAGGAAAACAAGTCTACTCCATCTAAAGCCACCTATAATAGAAGGGAGAATACACATTTTCCATAGAGCATACAAACTCTAGAAGGGGCAAAATGAGACAAAAGATCAAGCATTTGGCCCAGTCATGTTGAAAGGTCTCCCTTCCCTGGTAACTATTGTAGAGCTCCTAGTTTACACCCAGGCAATCGACTGACTCAGAGCTGACGGAAACAGAGGGTCAGATCTTGAAGCTCTGTACTGGGAGAGATCCATAAAGGACCTAGAAAGAGCTTGGAAGAGCCTCCATTAGCTCTTGATGATCATGCTCTGTGTTCGATTCCCATAGTAAAGGCTCTCTAGAACCTCCCTCTTATTCCCAGGACCAGCAGCCACCATCAATTCCAGCCAGATTTCAGTCAGGCACTAACACGAACCACTAAACATAAGGACAGGTATCTCCTCACTTTACTCAGAGAAGAAGATGATTTTTCTCTGTTTCTCTCATACCCTTCCTAGTGCCCTCAGAAACGTCTATGTTTAGTCATTCTTGCTGTGCATTTCTCTAAACTGTAATTCCATATTCTTCCAGGTTCTAGGAGACCCCTTTGTCAGAGATATAGCATTAAGGAGAGCTCCTTAACAACAGAACTTGACTGCCTACTAGCTGAATAGAATTAGGTATGCACTACATTAACAACTTAAAATTCTCTACTGGTAGTAGTTACGAAGCCTCATTAGGTCATTGTATATAGTGATTTTTTTTCCTCATTTTGGAAAATAGATCCTGTGAAAAATGACACTTTTCTCCTCCTGGAGCAGGATGGACTTGCTTCCAGGAGAGAAAATTAGTTCATAAACAGACTTTGTATCATATCTTCCACTGTCATCCACCTCATCGAGTTGGCACAGCAACTTCAATCACACAAGGAAGCGTAGCTGCCCTGTTGTGGGGATACAACCATATCTAAAGAGGAATTTTAAAAAATTCTTCAGGCCAGAAGTAAGAGGAAAAAAAATGTTAAAAAAAAGTACTTGCAACACTAAGAACTACATAACAGACTATAAGATCTTAAAACCAGAAGCTAAAGCTGCACAGAACACTTCAAATTAACGGGCAGATCAGTGACAAGGGTCACTGCATGGTCACTAAACAGCCTGTATACCACTCACGGGCAGCACGCACCTCCTTGTACAATGAGCACCTAATCTTAGCATGTTCCCAGGTTGTGCATTAAAAACATCTCGGGAATGTGACTTGTGGTTTTAATACAGGGAAGGAATTCAAGCTGTGGGGCAGCAGGGTGTCAGGATGGCTCCTGTGTGCAAGGGGAGTGCGCTGGCCGGTCCGGGTGGTCCGGGAGCATCCCAGCTCATCTCTGCACACGCTGCAGATGGCAAATGACTCCGCTCCAAGGTGCCCTCACCCACAGCCTTTCACTGATGGTTACAGGAGCAACACGGGCGGCAATTCCCGACAGCCCCAGGAATCCTCCTGGCAGCTCCTGCTGTGCAAAGACTAATTGGTACACTCTACTTGTATGCTTAAGTGCAAGGATTAATAGCCTGGATGGAAGAGAAGCTGTACTTTTCAGCAACTTCCCCCAGCAGTTCCTGCTGTAAATTTGATCAAGCTGTACATATAGCTAAAATACCTCTACATGGTCAGTTACACCGGTCACTGTTCAAGTAGAGATGGGGGGTGGTATAACTACGTACAAAGGATCATTTTAAGAGAGGAGACATTTTTATAAATCATTTTAAATAATCAGTAGAAATGGATTGTGTGGGCACTGTAGTGGTCACACACGACCAGGACCCAGATGGATGACACTTGAGGTGAGACTCTCTGAACTGTCCTTCTTGTGATGTGGGTAAAGATGCTCACAAGCAGCAGAGACTCCTACCACGACCCATGCAGTGATCCTCTGCTGTTTGAGAATCACTTTCCCCACATGAAAATTACCCAGTAAACCTGATGTGTTTGCTTTTGGCAGGAAGGGGAGTGTTTATGTTTGCGTGGGATTTTTGTTTTGTGGGTTTTTTTAAACAAGCCTCCCATGAATGGCTGTGCAACACACGCTTCCAAGTACCACTTACCATTCATAGTTAGGCTGAGGCTCTGCAGCCTAACAAGAACATGATACATCTGCTAGTGCTCAAGTAAAATGAGAGCTGTATTTGTTACTAACATGAACCCAATTATAGTAGCTATATTTCTGCATAGGAAAAGCTGTGTAAGTTCACAGCACTCGAGTTAACTGAGAGACAGGAAATATCTTAAGGCGTCAGTGCCTCTAGAAATGTGTAGAACAACTGGTCTGTGAGCAGATGCAGAATGAAGTCAGCATTAATTAATTCAATTATAACACTACCAGGGAATAAGCTGCACAGCAGCAAAATAAATCTAGCTGCAAAAAAAATCAGTTTAAAAACCCAGTTTCGGCATGTTCAACATACAGAACAGTAAAACTTAGGGCAGGCTAACATTATAGTAATGCTATGTCTATTTTCCCTTGAGCATAAACTCCATATTGTGGAAATTGATTTTTAGAACTCTTCTGAGAGGAACTTTATATGCTTACATAGCACTTAAAGCCATGCAATCTGATCTCAGATTAAGCACAGTACATACAAACAGTTATAAAAACAAGAAGGTGCATTTGACATCGTAGTCTCTAACACCAGACCGGCACCATGTTTAGTAGATGAGAACACGACGGTCTCAGTAAGAGTCTCTAAACAACTGGCACATCTTTTTTCTGACTGTTTCCTGATAAATAAGATATGATACAGTGGATAAAAGTTGGGTTCAAATCACAATTTTTAAGCAACATAGTGTATATTTAAGGGAATAAAAATGATGTAAACACTGTACATAACTGGAGAAGCACAGGAATACTGATGCTTGGGGCATGAAAGAGCTTGCCAACAGCAAAGAGTTTGCAACAGGGAGGACAGTTGGCTGTCACACTAGTTCCAGCACTGAACTGAACTCATGTGCTGAATTCATATTCAAAAGCCTGATCTGTGCATCACAGAGAGAACCTTTCAGTGACGCCACTCCCAGTAAAGGATACAAGAGTAAGGAGAGTAAGTTCAGAAAAAAGAAGAGTTTCTCTGCATGAATTAACCTTTCACGATCTCCCACAGAAGCGAGGATGGATGGGTTGTGAGGGTGGAGGTGGAAAAGCAAACAGTGGCATCGGGGACTGTGGGCAGCCATGCAAGGTGAGTGAGTTGGAACAAATCAGGGAATGCTCCTACCCTAGGTCAGGAAGCAGGCTGGTCTACTATGGATTTCCTTGCATGGCTGCGTTGGGCACAGCACAAGAAGTTCTAGTACCAGAAAAATAAGTGTGATGACAACAAGAAAAGCCACCTCAAATCCAAATGACACTCAGAAGGAAGGATCAGTGAAACCCACCCATGAAATCCAGGCTTTAGTTCTTTGCAAGCAGTATGTGCCAGGAAGCAGAGGGTCATCATGATAACATTGTCTCAACAGTATCTTGATGCTAAGGTTCCAGCAGAAGATACAGATGCAGCAACTCTGCACAGGCATCCATGCCTTATTATCATCTTGCATTTTAGGCAAAACAATTCAGCTCTGAAAACTGTGGAAGTTTGGCACACCAAGAACATACAAACCTTGACACTAGCTGTTACATGCTGAGAAACAGCAGGAGTACTATGGGTCTTACTACCCTGAAATTTCCTGAGTTCCAATGAAAATATCTTTTAAAAAAATTGGCTAAGAAAATTGGGTAAAGATTGTCCAACCTTCAGGCATCATGGAATTTAAAACAAAAACTTTTATGCCATAAAATTGCTAGCAGCTTTGACAATCTTCTCTTACGTAGAACATGTTCAAGCTGTTCGGTCCAGAGTTAGATAACTACCTTAATAAAAACACTAGAGAACTGGACTAATAAGATAATCCATTTTAAGTAGATAATTACCTCCTTTAAATGATTATATTTAAAGTCCTCCTTTTTGAGTATTTGGTAATAATTATATATTGGTTATTCTTATTTACCTTTGCAAGCACAGAACAGTGAAAAACTTAAGAATCAAATGTATGAATTCTAAACTAATCAAACGGTCCAAAAAGAATATAAGCACTTAGCACAGAGGCTACCCTCCACTTTGCAAGATCTCAGCATTTTTAATGCCATTTAATTCTTAAGCTGATTAAACGCAATTCTCTGCACCACCCTCTAAAGCAACCAGTAAATTCACGATTATGAACAATAACCTAAGTAAAGAATGGAGTATTACCGTGGTCCACGTGCAATACTTTGTTAACAACATTATCATATGAATTCTGCACTTAAGTCGAGTATGAAAAAAGATAAGTAGTGAGAGAAAAAAATATTAAATGGTAATGAAAGAAAAGTGAGGTATCAAAACCACAAAGGTTTTCTGTCTTTCTGTCTTCACTAAACACCAGATCTGTAACAAAGAAATACTTTGTGTACAGAAGACACCTTCTGTAAAGGTCATCTTTCACTGCACTTTATAAAAAGAAATTTTGCCCTTAAAAATCAGTCAAAAATACGCCTGCATCACTTCTCCACAAGAGGAATGAATAATTTACATGTTTCAACTCTTTTTTGGTGTACTTTACTTACAGACAGACAGAGATTTACTTACAGACTTTGAAGCAGTGCTAATATATTGCATCACCATTTCTTTTTTGGTGTTAAAATCCTTTTCTCTCAGTGGTGCCTTCTTGTCTTCATTTAAATTCATATCCTCCTAATAAGGGGGAAGAAAAAAAAACAAGTCTTAAAGGTCTCCCAGCAATACTGCTAAGACACTGATTCCAAACTGGCTTTTCAGAACAAATATTTAAAAAAATAAAACTACTATTGAAAAATTTCTACTTTTAAAGTAAAGCATAAGCACAAAAATATGAACCAGAACAATTGAATGTTTTATTATACAAGTAACTGTTTATTAATTACATGCCTTTTTATTGAAAGAAGGAACACTGTGGACCACTTGCTGTCCAGGATTTGATCATTATATCAACATCTTCAGCTATTGTCAACGCTACTGGTACAGTGAATTCATGTCAGCACAAACCCAGGGGTTGATAAGAAGAAAAACAAAACCACATCCAAAACCACAGAGGAGCTATTTATTGGCGTTTCTGATGCACTGACTTCTGGCTTCCAGCCTAGAAATGCTCTGCTCATTAATCGGTCACATACCCATGAGAAGTGGCATCTCCTATTACGCTATGGGTAAGAAGAGCATTAAAATGTTTAGCTACACACACAGGTATGTGCATATAGACATTACTGCAGTCAGCCAAGCTTAGTAAGCATTACTGCCGTTATTTTCAGCTGAGACTCTTCAGATGCATCAGCAGCAGCTTTCAAAAGAGTAGTGATGAGAGATCACTGGGTAGCCGCTTCTATATCAAAGTTTATTCCAGGTAGGCAGAAATAAAAGCAAGCAAATTTACACTTCAAGAATTTTGAGAGAAAATATCACTGTAGATTTAAGTTTCCTTTTCTTTCACTATTTTTACAGTGATTAGCCTAGAATCAAGCACAGTTCCAGGAAGAATTTGAGAGTTTTGAGTAAATCTGAGCTGCGAGATGACAACACGGAAAATATCTCACCCCATGAAGATGAACTTTTTAAAAATACAGTTAGAACAAATTTGTGAAGACTCACCAAGGGTTAGTGTCTCCTTCTCTGAAAGCCTAGAAAAAAGTTGCTCACTGCAGTATAGTATGCACCTAAATACTGCCTTTTAGCACCCAATAGGTGCAGGATGTATACTGCAAAAGGTTCCTTCATTCCTCATTCAAGCAATATCAATAATACAGTTTTGTTCTTCCTCAGAAACTGCTTTGCATATTGCTGTTATTTTCTACAGCTTTAAGCAAATGCAAAACAAGCTCACTTAAGCAAGCTGGAAGCTGTGCATACTTTAATCTTTACTCATAGTTGCTTGGTAGTTCAGAATTTCATCAGAAATTTCATGAAGAAACTACCTGTTTATGTCCAAAAGAAAATTCTAGCGGTCCATAAGGACGCACACAAACACACACAACCTTGAATACTTTTTCCACGTGTTGATGGCCTCATTTATTCTGTATAACACAAGTTATGTTAATATCCCTGATTCCTTTTTTTTTATTTATTTATTTTTTTTTTTTAATTTCCTGTTACTATCGTTCCTATCCAGTTTACTTGATATAAGAATGCCCTCAAGGTTAAATCTAATGTTCTTAAATCTTTTATTTGCTCATCTATCTGTATGTGGAAGAAATAGCTAATAGCTAAACACTGACATTATCCTTTTGACAAACACAATCCATGAATCAACGTGACAAGTGCCTTAGGCAGTACTTGCATATTGCCTTCCATTAAACCAAATGTTAGGGACATGGCCTTCACAGGAATACTGCATTTTCTAGTTTTTCTTGGAAGAAAACAAAATAAATTCCAATAACCATCTTTGGAGTATTGTGCCTTAAGATTCTTTTCCATAGTCACATAATTGTACAGCAATACTCCAAATAAAAATATACTTTTTACTTATAAAAATATAACTTTAAAAATGTTAGCTTTATTAAAATTGATATACGCATGGTGTTTTAAAAAACAAGATACTTTTCCGTTAAATCTTAACTAATTATTTTTGTTTTGGAAAACTTGCCCTAAAAACTTGATTGTTGCACACAGATTTCTCCATAGCAGAACAAAGCTTAACCAAAGGTTACAATAATTAGCTATATAATCAGCTGTGACTAAATGCAACTAAACTATTCTGGAACATTCAAAGATGAAGAATAACCCGAAGAATCCTTTGTGTCACACAGTATGGCTAAGATAGTAATTTATCACAGAAAAGTCAATACTAAGTGCTTTATTATTAAAGAAATGAGGAAAGCATTCACTTTACCCGAGATTTCATGATTACTTTAACACAGTTTTGCAATGATGTTATAGAATTGGAATGAACTACTTGAGGAGCCAAGGATTTTAACAGTACTGTTTGCCTAAGCATGCAGAACTGGAGCTTGGAAGATTTATTGAATGTTTCATTTTTTTGTAGCATAGTCTTAACATTGCACACTATGCTAAAACATAATCACCATGGGATGGCAAAGAAATTTAAGTTATGCTGGGGGGCGAGGGGATAGAGGGAGGGAGGCAAATCCAATGCCCTCCATGTTTAGTTTGCAATTTCCCAAAATGCTGTCATCATGCCAAGAACTCTGAGCCTACTGGGGCAGTACCAGTGCCACATGGTTCTGCAGGGAAATGGCTGCTCCTTCCCTGCAGAGCTGCTATTGCAGCTAAGGAAGGAGGTGATTTTGAAGCTAAGCTCAGAAGAGATTTTATGTGTTTTACAGTCCTTCTGCAAACCCTGTTTTAGAGGAAGGAACCTTAAACGCTTCTGTGCAATAAGTAAAATAGAATGCAATATGAGAACAAAACCCTGCTGTTACATTCCAGGCATATAACTCTGGAATGAATTCTACAGATCCTCTTAAACAAGCAAGATTTCTGGTTTCATTGATCTCCTCAAAAATTGTTGCATAATCTCACTTCTAATATCTGATATCTTTGATTACTACTTCAAGTATATGTCCTCTAAATAATGCAAGTGATTTATCCTTGGAGGAAATGCCTTAGAAAACATACCATATCAATAACGACGATGATGATTCAGGAAAGCTCCAAACATATGTGAAAACAAGCTTCTATCTATCAATCAGCAACGTTGTGGGCCGTTAAGAAACGAGTAGCAAGTCTCTTACCATCATTTTCTCAAACAGTGCTATGATTTCTCTTTCTGACAGAGGTTTGGGCACAAAATCCTCCACGTCCGAGGGTGACGTTGATGACCAGTCGGTAGAGTAAGATTGTTTCATGTTCGGCAGGGGAGGTCTCTCCTTCTTGCTTCCCGGAATCCTTATACTAGCAAACCTATCCAACTGAAAACACAAAAGGTGTATTATATCAGGTACTATTTTCATTCTTCACAGCCCTGACTAAAAAGAGATGTTCTCAGAAGCTTAACACTGTTATTTTTCCTTGAGTAACTTACCTTACATTTAAATACCTTGTTTTAAAAGGTTTTCCTAAGGACACACATAACTGTAAGTTGCCTTAGTACGGCAGCTAACAGACCAGACACTGTTACATTTTAGAGAAATCAGGCAGAACATGAGAATTTTATGGAAGCTTTGGAAGAAAGAGTTATCTACAAAACAAATGAATGCTTTGAAGACTTCTCTCTAACCATTACTGTTGGGGCCTTAGTAAGAATATATAGGAAAGTGGAGTTTGTGGGGAACTGGACCGACGCCTAGCAACCGAACACCTGGAGGAGAACCAATCAGCTGGGAGCCTGTAGCCAATGAGTGCTGCTCCTCAGCGCATGCCCACCTGCATGGGTATAAAGCCCTGCTACAGACAACAGCAGAGGGGGTTGACCTCACTTTGTGTGGAGGTGTTGTTTGCTCTGGCTTGTGGGGAGGGCCCTGGCACTTGGCACGAGAGTGACCCTCGACACATTACACACAGCATATGCAAAAGCAGAGTTTTAAAGTAATTTTCACTAGTCTGGAACTGATGGACTCCTGGCATTGCAATGAAACACACAGATGCTCAAAAAAATAGTTTTTAATAAAAAATGAGCTACCTTAACCAAGATTTCTCTATTTACTTTTATCTGCACTATTTTATCAAAAATTTTCGTTTTATTTACAAAATTGTTTAGGAAAAGCACAAAAAATGTTTAGCTCCTTTAGTAGATCTAAATAGGATACTTTTATAATTTGGTCAAATAAATCCATAGGGCTTCTCACCATCATGCAGTAAATGCACCAACTTTACCCTTTGAGAAGTCAAAGGAGCTTCTTTAAAAAATTTCCTCCCCATCCTACCCTCATTCTTTCTAGTTTGTTAATCAACTGGCATTTTATTGAACACTTACTGGTAATATGTTCTAGTGCACATTGATAAAGACCAGCAGAGCACAAAAACAAGGTCAAACCGACACGGTTGATGAGATAACCTAGATCTAAGTTATCTTTGTAGGTGTTTGCAACAGATGAAAGTAGCAATATTATTTCATTTGTCAAAACTGGAGAAAGTTCCAGTAGCACTTGATGCATAAAGGATTTTGGACCAGATATCAACACTATCATTCTTATGTTTTTGAAATGCTAAGCAAAAAATATTCTGAGGCTTAAGCACGTATTGGGCATGAGCACTTTGAGACACCGCTTAATAAGAACAAAATAAGCATGTCAAATGGCATGTTAACATATCCATGGTGTTTGGTAACAAAAATAAGGTTCAGGTGTTCCACCCTAGTCAAACCGGAATTGACTAATAGACTTATACAAGGAAAGAGAGTTGTTGTCATTCCCCTCTATGCCTCGCACCCGCACCTCCGACCAAAAAAAAAAAAAAACCTCTAATTTGTCCTATTCAAAGCCGAAAAGGGCATTTGTGAAACATATTATTATTTTGCAAGCCACTCACAGATGATTGCAATACATGCCAAAGCAGGGGCAAATTTCAGCCCAAGGATCAGTGAGCAGAGATCTAACGAAGCTTTAAGAGATGTGCCCTACATCCCCAATACAAATGTTTTCCTAAAACATTTCAGCAGCCTTTTTGCAACCCTTGCACCTCAAGTTTCCCCTCTTCCTTCCCCTACACATCCCTTCTACCTTTATTTACCCCATCATGTTCTCAAGATTCCCATCTCACTGCAGGGCACTTGCTACGTGCATACAAATCTTGGTCAAGAGAGCTAAAGTGTAAAACAGAACAAGACAACTGAGAAGAGATTTCTAAAAGAAACTCCAAGTTGTTCTTTGATTACACTAATGAAAACTGCACAAGTTCATGATCATCAGCTCTGCCACTCAGCTGCACAAGAGCTCTCAGATTCGCCCTCACTAAAGATGGAAGCAGGAGGGGAAGGCTGCAAGGCTTCTACATGTGGCTGATAAACAGCCATCTAGGTATATTTGTTTATTCCATATTTGAGAATGGAACATGATGGGAAACACATTCTTGACAGAAAAAAGGCATTTAATACTTTGCCAAAATGTGCTAACAAAGTGTGAATCTTATGTTGTGTCCAAAATTTATAATTTATATCTAAAGCATGAAATGAAAGCTTTCACCTCATTCTTCTGCATTTTATTTTATAGCAGGTGAGCATTACTAGCCACATGGTTTATAATGTCACAGAGCACTTTGTTCATGTATAGTGCATACAAACACACAAGGTCTATGAAGAACAAGCCCTTTTTTGGCTCAGGCAAACAGATCAAACCATCTAATCCAATGGCATAACATGGGACATGTTGAGACCCTCCCTTGCCCACCACAGGGTTCTCATAATCGAGTAACTGCAAGTTACAGTGCAAGCAGTCAGGTTGCTTCCTCCATTCCCAGGGAAGCAGCAATAACAGTTCCCTTAAGACAAAAGAAAGGCTGGACAAAAACACCCCGATTTTGACATACAACGCTAGAGATACTCTTTATTCCATTAGAAACAGTGGCACAGGTTCATGAGCAAGAGCCAGGTTATCATTCAAAAGGGGTATTTTCCTTCCTTTCACTTGTTCACATTTTCGGTTTGTTCTTTTTTTCAAACTCATGTGTTCAAACATGTTAGCACCCGTTTTGCAACATTATAGATTGGGCTATCCCATTGATTCTCAGGAAAGCCACACTCGTAGAACCTGCTTGACCACAGAGAACTAGTCAGAGGAGTCAGTTCAAGAGAAAGTCAAACAGTAGCATTAAACGCATTTGAAGATATGTCAAAGTCTTCATTTTTAGTAATTAAAAACAACACAATCTAAAGTAGAGCTCCTAGGGAAGAGAAATTTGTAACACCTGCACAGTAGTAACGTGCGTTTCTATATAGATTTCTCCTCCAAATTTCACATCAATGGCACTTTTAAAAATAAAAAGTTAACAGCTCTGGGTGTTCCACGTAAGCAAGTGATTTCATGGGTCACAGAAAGCACAATGCAGAAAGAAGTTTCATTGCTTGAATGGAATGAAATTTACTGCTGATGTTGCTGGTGATCCAAGCATGAGAAGGAGGAAATGTCAAAAATAATCTTCCACGTTACATCAAAAACACCTTGAATCAGGCTAACCAATGGGGAATATTTAGAATTAGCTTCGATACAAAAAGAGTCACTGAAGTTTAAAGAAGGTTTGACCTTCCATCTCTGAAGAACCTGCCCTGCATTTTCCAATAAATATATTCTTAAAACTGCTTCTGGATGGGTCTGTATAATTTTCATGAGGAAGAAAAAAAAATAAAGTGTAGGTAAAGCAGACATTAAAATTAACAGGGAAGTGGAGGAAGGGAAAGTGTTTAAGACCTTGATCTAAAGGGTTTCACTATAAAAACGCTTTGTAAGTTCTCTAAACCGAGATCTGTTTTGATGCACTGACAAAGAGCTAGCTGAAGTTAAAAGTTCAAAGGCAATAAGAAGTGAGACAAAAAGTGACTGCAATTAAATGCTTCTGACCAAAGAAAGTTACAACTTACTAAAACAGTATACAAAAATATTACAGGGAATCTGTGACAAGCTCTGAAATTCAGACGGTGTATTCTTATCATCATACCACTTCGGTGTTTCCATTTCAGATACATATTTTCAAAAGCAGTAACAATAAAAATATTAAGTTTAAGCACAAAAAAAAGTAGAAGAAATATTCGAATGCTACATGCTGCTCCCAAGTTGTACAGATGGCCATATAGCCATAGAGTAGACATGTGCATGTAGTAGCATAGTGGTCTGACTTCAAAGATAACTTGATAATAAAAAAATAAAATAAATAAATAAATAAAATTTGAATTAAAAGAAAAATAATTAAACTTGTTTACATATACTTTTGCTTTTAGTCATTATGCTGCCTACTGCCAAAGCCTGGAACTTTTCTAATTAGTCATGCATTTTGTTGTCCGAGACACACACGGCAACTGAAATAGAAGCCTTAATGCTAGAACTGAAATACAGTGAAAGAGTATA
The DNA here is from genome assembly GCF_059628265.1 of Tinamus guttatus. Lineage (NCBI taxonomy): Eukaryota > Metazoa > Chordata > Aves > Tinamiformes > Tinamidae > Tinamus > Tinamus guttatus. The sequence goes on from NW_028289078.1 coordinate 861,373, forward strand.
TTGTGGTCAACATAAACATGGGTTACTGTGAGACAGTTTTTAAGTAGCCTTCTGCAGTTACAGTCTTAAGCGTTTGTACCAAGCCTCTTCCAGAGCCCTTACCGTATTCCCTTGAACTGTAATAAATTCAAAACTATGTTTAAGAGAGCATTCCTTCCAGTACGCTGTGTCATCTCAAGGTTTAGTGAGGTACTAAATATGGCCAAGAGACATCCCTAATGGGTTCTTACAGCACAGGAGCCTGTTACAGTTACTGTGCTGGGAGGAGTCACCCTGCACAGGGAAGCGCCGTCCCATTCATCTCTTGGCAGCAAAGGAAATGTGACCAAGTGACAAAGTTTGCGTGCAACTAAGTATGAAAAGTTGATCAATTAGGCCAAACAGGACCAAATTGCATTTTTTTTTTATTTGCAGTACAAGAAAATATGGTAATTTATAATAAAGCTGTATCACCACAGCAATGTTCAAGTGCCATAGAGACTTGTTTGAAAACAGTCATATTAAAGATATGATAGGGAGTGAGCAACCAACAAATAGGGGGTATCAACAATTTTTCTAAACACCCATCATTCCTATGAAGGACAAGAGGTGAGGAGATGGAATCAAGATTAAATTAAGGAACTTTCCTTCCCTTACAGAAAAGATTATTTTACCCAACAGGACTCATTCATTCCAAGCCAGCCTGGTATGCCTATCCCATATTCTTTACATGGGAACAGCATCTTTCCTACTTCAAATAATAGCCCTAGGGCTTCAAGCCTACAGGCTGGCTAGACTCCTCTTCACTGATGCTGTTATTAACAAATGGTTCAAATGCCAATACTGTTAGTCCTGGAAATAAACCAAAAATGAAGCTGGGCAATCTAGGCTGAAGGTGATTAACCATCAGCAGATGGTAACTCCTAGAAGAGCCCACAATGCAAACAGAAGAAGGCATAGTTATTTTCTGAGGAGTGCTACTCATGCTTTTGCTTTATGAATGTTCTGGGAACCCACAAATCAAGTGGCAACAACCTCCACAGCCGGTCTCGCTATTAGTGCGGGGAGGGGAGTACGAAACAACTGAAATGAGAAACAAAAATAAGTTAGTAACAGAGATTACACCAAGTTCAATAAAATGAGATATGACAGTTTGGGACGCTTTCTGGCATGCATTTGAAGCATTTATCTTGAATTTGGCAATACTAAGTTCCACAGCGCATAACAGCAGAGTTCCTAAACATTCCCACAGGCTCTCAAGAAATTGAGTTTTTGGTTTTGGTTAAACAATTGCAATCTCTTTAAAGAGTGAACCTTCCATTCGCAGCATATTTCAAGTCCACAGCTGCAGTAACATGGCTGTTCCCACAGACATCATAGCTACAGACTACTATGGGAAACAGCATCAGCTGCATCTAGAGCCACTTAAGAAAAATTGTGGCATAAAAACTGTTTCCTCAGTTCACACCTGGAACTTCCTCCAAGTCTCAGTTGCTTTTGTCAGTTTATATAAACATGATACGTTTCCACACTTACATAAACACCTCTCATTGTTAATAGGAACAGCAGCATGGTTAGCAAGGATGGGAAAAAAAAAAGATAGCTAAAAATCAAATTCCTGCAATCAGGACTTCCATTAGCATCTCCAGTGTTCCAGTAATCTTTAAGAGGCCTTGACATTTTATTTTTTTAATCCTCTGGAAATAAGAATATTTTTCCACCTAGACAAAGCGTTATCAGGTATTGCTCAGCAGGTAATACTGCAGTTAGATACATATTGCTGTACTACAGGAACATAGTCCCTCTCATCATAGATTTCTGAAGTAGAAACTAGCCTGTAACTATGAAAATGTGGCATCACTGCTGCTAGTACTAGGCCACAAGCCTGTTCCAAGCTCTGCAAGGCTTCAGGTCTGGGGCTCCTCAAACTTGCTTTGTCCAGCCTGGCCTTAGCCTCTGGGAGCTCTGTTCCATCTTGCATTGTAGCAGCAAATTCTTAACGATCAAGTTACCTTTACCAAATTTGTTTTCCTTTTGCTTAGCTGTACACAACTGTGTGGAGCATTTTTGCTAATAAATAGGTTGCGGTAACAGGCTGCTCTTCTGCGTGCAGCGAGGTAGCTGTCTCAGACCAGTGAGGTGGTAGAGATGAGTATAAGCAGAGCACAGCAGTGGAAGTTTGGAAAGTTTGGGCACTTTATTAGTTACTGGCTAATAACTGAGCCCTTGGGACTATAAACAACTCATCTTTTACTGTGGTCTTTACATGAATGAACCTGGGAGTTCAGCAGAGCTGGTTTTCAAGCAATAAAGAACATCAAGGACAAGTAGCCAATATGTTTTAAACATGCCATATATAGCAAATATGCATGCATCACTGAACTTAGAGCCAGTACAAAACATAACATGTACAGCACAGTAAGAACTTTAAAAAAGATAGCCTAGTGTGTGCCTGGTATGAGGGTAAATAAGCCATCAGCATGATATTCCTGACAGAACTGAGGAGAGAAAAGAAAAGAAAAAAAAAAAAAAGTTGCAGCAGTATTTCTAATGAGACTTAAACTGAGATAGCTTGGACTACAGATGTTAGCATCAATGCAACTGGACCATTAACAACTATTTGTTGCATTTTGATTCAGTTAACATTTAGACTTTTTTTTTTTCTTTGAAGCTTCATACAAAAAGTGCATTTCCACTTGCCCATATCTGGAGCAAAAGTTTGAGCATAACATCCTGTAGGGCTCCAGCATAAAAAGCTACCAGGCACAGTGTCCACATGCCCAGCCATGAAGAGGATTTTCTCTCAAAAGAGATACTAAATGTATTGAAAATTTGGGACCTAATCCACCATCTCATCATTGGCTGGGCAACTTGAATTTTGTTAAATAAACCGGTGCTATGAACGCTAAGGTAAATCTTTTAAACTCTTATTTGAACACTGCTGCTGTGACTGGACCCTAACAGTTGGCAAAAAAAGTTAATAGCTATGCTAGTGAGTACATACTAGATGTGAAAGTTATAAAAGAGGGCCTATCATAACCAAGTCAAATGAGTTTAGGCTTTTATTTAAAAAAATAAAAGGGGGAAAAAAAATCACTACAAGTCATTAGAGAAAAAGAAATAGTAATAGCAGCTTCTAGAAGAATTCCCAAGATACCTTGGAAAAAGACAGCCATTTTCGTGTTAAGCAGTAGCACAGTACAGTGGCTTGGTAGAGGGAGAGCTTAACGATATACTGAGTAAGAAAGACTAAAATTCCTTCCATCACAGTTCCTTGCACTTTTTCTTCCCCTCCGGGAAGCAGACTCATCAGACGAGACATGGGATGACCTGGTCTGGACCCAAGCTAACATATCCACACGGCAGCTGCCCCACACCAGGTGGGCTTTCTAGCATTGGCTCTCTAATCTCTGCTTTCCACTTGAGCACAAAGAACTGCGATGACCGACCAGGTAAAGCACATCCTCTTGCATGAGGGCTGAAGTGAACAGACACCTCTGAAATGAGAGGAGAAGCACAACCATTTCATATATATTTCTCCCACTGCAAGAAGCAGATCTATTTTGTGAAGTTAGTGTAGATTGGAATGGCAAAAGAGGATTCTCTGTTCCCATCTGCAGTCCCTGCACCAATGTCCAAGATGTTCCTGTGGAAGAGGATTGATCTGAGGCTGCACATCAAAGCTAAGCGTCAGCTTGGAGGGGTTTTTTTGCCAGATAAACAGCAAGGCTTCCACGTCAGACAAATTTATGGAGTATTTATCATTGCAGTACAGGAAAAACTGAGTTGCACAATGCAGCAGAGAGTCAGTATGGACATGATTACCCATAAGAGGAAAGGAAATATATCCTTTCATTAAAAGCTACGGTATCAAGTACTCTCCAGCTTCTTGATCTTCTCTTGCCACAGTTTTCCCACTTGCTGAGAAAGGAATTTGGGGAATATCTTTGCTATTTTTCCCCCCTGTTAAAGGGATGAAATGTCAAAATGTGGCTCAGACTAGAGGTGTTTTAAGTTTCCTAGGACACCTGTTACTAGCTATTTTTCCAGAACGTGACACAAAAGGACAGTTGGAAAAAAAATCAGTTGGAAAGCATACTGTTGTTCCAAGGTGAAGTAGCAAATGCATAAAATAAATATCCAACTTTAAAACTGTCAGCTGCCGTAATATTTGAGATTTTTTTCTTACTTTTTTGTTGTTGTTAAGAAAAGCAGCTGTGAAGTAAAAGTCTATCAAGATATTAATAGAGACATTTAGTACTTAATACAGATATTTAGTGCTTTTTAGCTACAGAGCCACATATAAAGGGTCTTTCAGCATGTGCCGAGAAACGTGAGTCAAGAAAAATAAATCACATCACAGACATTAATCTCTTCCCGATTATAACGAAGAATAATAATTCTTTAAGAACTATAAATATGTTTATATTTGTTTTTTATAAAATTATAAATTATAATAAACTTGCTGACTTGTAGTGGCTATAATTGCAAATTAGACAAGTCCAACAGTCTATGAAGACAAGAGCCACAAGACCATTCCATTCTCCAAGAAGGGAATTGGCAAGATCATATTCACCATTGCCTATAACCTATTTGTAGCACTAGCAAAATTATTAGGCTTTGGTTGCCAAAAAAAATAGCTTTGCATTTGAAGAGAATTGAAAATTTTCTCTACTCTCCAGAGCAAGAAATAGGTTTAAGGGATAGGGGTTGTATGGCAAGCAATTTTACAAATAATTATTTCTAGCCCATGAAATCCCTGTAAATACTAACACGCAATTTGAATGCAACAGTCTAGGCATGATAAGCGGGAGGTAATATACCCTGAGCTCCTAACTTTGCACATCTGGTCAGCAATAACCAGACTATTGGCATCGGCGGGTAAAAAGAAAAAAAAAATAAATAAATAGTGTTTCTCAGGGCAGTGTGCTGAATGTCATCCAACATAAAGCTCTGCCCTTGGACTGTTACGCACACAAGTATTTAAGCAAGAACACTGCAACAAATACACACTAAAGTCATGACAGCTAGACCCTACGTGCATTCAGAACATCATTTCCTAGGCAATTTAAAGACTTCGCAGAATGATCAACTTTAAGAAAAACTTGCCAACAAACAAATACAGCATACAATGAAATTAGGTATATTTTAGTAACAAGAAAAGTCTACTTTGTGATCGAGAACATCTGGTGCCATGAAGAGACAGATAAAATTCGAGGAACACACTGTTAGCACAACACAATATATTTAATGCTGTTTGAAGCAACATTAACAAGTTTTACAAGCAACTGTTAGTTTGTTAAATGTGGTGTTTTAAGGTAGCCATCCAGTGTTAGTAACTGTAATATTGAACATGCAATCACAGAAAATATCCTAAGCTTCCTGCAAGCTATCTGCACCACACTCATTTAGCCAGGATTACAACATGCTTCAAAGCCATCCACAGTTATTTTGCTACCTGCACCGAGTATATTACAGATAATTAACAGTTTAGTGAGACTTTACCAATTAACTAAGGCAACATCCCAATTAAGACAGTTTCTTGCAGCAACCAGGTTACTTATATCAAAATAGCAATTAGGTTATTAGCTTAGCAAAGCCAAAGCAAAACTTAAATTGTCTTACCACATCATCTGTCAGTGTCTTGATATTTAAATGCTGTAAATCAAAGAAGAAACCAGTCATGTCAATCACACATTTAAAAGGGTCAGTTATAGTTGCAGTTACTAAGCAAGATCAACAGTATTAAATCATGGCATTTGAGGTAATAGTTTCCTTGGCAAACTGTACTTTGTTGGCTAACAGTTCACAGCGAATAATTCTGGAGAATGCTCTATACATTTAAAAATACAGTAATTCAATCCTTACAGAGTAATAGCGTGCAAGCACAACTTGAGGCAAATTATAAAACATTTACATCTAAGTATATTAGAACAGAAGAACAGCCCATATTCAGTATTTAAAGTTAAGTCTCTCCAGAGTGGTCACTTCCTTAGTGGCAGACAAGAGGTTTTAAACTATGTAACACTTCAGCATTTTGGAATTATCCAAGACTTAACTATCCTCAAGCAGTGCCAGTGTGGCAAACAAGAGTGGAAACTCACACAAGCATTAATTAGTAGTAACATCCCAAAAGCTACAAATTATTGCTCACTGCTGTGCAAAACAGCAGTTCCTGATCAACCCTCTTGCCATGTTTGCCTGTGTGCAGTGCAAGTGCCGGGGTACCCAGATCCCCCACAAAAACTAAGGGCAGCCCTGAAGAGTCAGAGTTGCAGGGATCTCACTTACAACTGTGGGATGTGTCCTCTCCATATATAACTGTGTTATATGGAGAGGATGAGAATAGACTTGGAAGGGAAGAGAAGAAAATCTGAGGTCATACAGCTGGCAAGATGGACTCTTGATGTAGCCTTTCGCTCCCCTCATTTCACACACTTAAACCCCTGCCTGGTGCCCAGACTCAGTGGCGGTCACACAAGTTATCCAGACCTGCAAACGCCAGCCACATCTTCACCAAATCAACAATACATAGAAACCGTCTCTGTACAGAAATTTTAAGACAATTCTTCCCACATTCCAGAAGATGAACACTGGTAGTAAAGTGACAATGATAAAAAACAGAGGACACTTGACCTTCTAGTCAGGAAAGCCTGTCCTAGTCTTCCCACTCATGTTCCACCCCAGCAGTGGCAGGGCAAACTTTTGCTCCACACTTTACTGTGAACCTACTGTTTTTGCAGCCAATTCTTCTCATTTTGCAAATAGCAGCAGAGGGAACATGAGCACTAACCTTAGCCAGCCATTCGCATGAGAGCCCCCCAGTTTACATTCAGCAAGTTCTTAGCTGAACACCACTACGCTTAAGTAATTAAAACAGCAGGAAGCAAACACTAACATCCAGTCTTAAAATGAAACTTTGCAGTAATAACAAATATTTATTCCTTTTCATGCTCTCAGTTGGAACACCTAGGCCTTAGGCAATGAGCAGGCATCACTGTGAAGCTCATGGCAAGAGAATAAATACTCCACTTAGAATGAAAGTCTTTTGCATTACATCTTTTGAGGAGAAATCTGAGAGGAGCTGCCCATCCACATACATCCCACTAAACAGATGTAGGAACCACAGTATCAGTCCACTGTCACTTAGAAACAGATACTGGCTGTTCTGCAACTGCTTAACAGGAAACACCATCATCATCATCCATGATATCAAGACAGTACTTGTCAGGTTCAGGGCTTGTCCTTTGAAAAGGTAAAAGTTAATGGGATGGCTCAATCCAATATTATACCTTTCATTTAAACTAAGATTTAGCAGTCAAGTTTAGTGCAGGAAAGGCTGAAAGTTCTCTACCCTCCACATCATGCCATTTTTTGGTTTTAGCCATTTGGTTACTTGGTGAAAAAGACTATCATGCAACCAATTTAGGGCTCCATAACGGCTTAAGAAACTTAATATGCAGCTGTGAGTTTCCTATACCCGCTTCCCTGCAGCGGCCAACAGCGCCAGAGCCTGGAAACATCTGCACAACAGCTCATGCGGACAGCGTTCTGAGGCCTGGTTTGAAGGTACCTGCTACTTAGCTAGCACCACCCTGCAAATTGAGGAACACTAGATTTAAAAATCTCTTTAGAAAGTACTAGGAACCCTGAAAAACCTATAAACTACTCTTCAGAACCTCTAGAACTTTGATATTAAAACACCATATGACTTGTAAAAGACATCTAATTCTAATCGAGAAGACTAATTCTGTGAATTTTGTTTTATCACATTTCATGTAGGGATGCTAGTCAAAACACGAAGACTCAGATGATCTTTTCAACCTCAATTCACAGTTGTTCCTTACAAAACATAGTGTGAGCCTACGGGGACACACCACTTCCATAGAATCATAGAATGCTTAAGTTTGTAAGGGACCTCTAGAGATCATCTAGTCCAACCCCCCTGCATACGCAGGGTCACCTAGAGCACGTGGCACAGGACTGCATCCAAGCGGGTTTTGAAGATCTCCAGAGAAGGAGACTCCACGACCTCTCTGGGCAGCCTGTTCCAGTGCTCTGTCACCCTCACTGTTAAGAAATGTTTCCTTAAGTTCCTGTGGAACTTTCGGTGCTTCAGTTTGTGGTCATTATCTCTAGTTCTGTCGGTGGCCACCACTGAAAAGAGGCCAGCACCATCCTCCTCACTGCCTCCCTTGAGGTACTTGTAGACACTGATCAAGTCCCATCTCAGCCTTCTCTTTTCCAGGCTGAACAGGCCCAGCTCCCTCAGCCTCTCCTCATAGGGCAGATGTTCCAGGCCCCTGATCATCCTTGTAGCCCTGTGCTGGACTCTCTCCAGCAGCTCCACATCCCTCTTGTACTGTGGGGCCCAGAACTGGACACAATACTCCAGATGTGGCCTCACCAGGGCTGAGGAGAGGGGCACGATCATCTCCCTCGACCTGCTGGAGACGCTCTTCTTAATGCACCCCAGGATCCCATTGGCCTTCTTGGCCACAAGAACACACTGCTGCCTCATGGTCAACTTGTCATCCACCATGACACCCAGGTCTTTCTCTGCAGAGCTGATCTCCAGAAGGTCAGTCCCCAGCCTGTACTGGTGTCTGGGGTTATACGCAGTAGACTGGAGTCTGAGGTAGATGAAAAAAATAATATGCTGTTTTGTACCTTTTATGAACTACTCCATAAAAGTAAAAATTATTACTTGGAAGAAGACTAAAAAAATCTCTAGTCTCACTATTACATTAAAATGAGGTATGTGAAAATGAAGATCAAGTTACAGCATTAAGTACATAAACATTCTAATCAAAGAGAGAAAGACACGAAGCCATTAAGAGTGTAGATTAGAGTTCTTAGAAAGTCCAAATTTGTGTAGCATCAGTAGCATTTGTGTACCATCAGTAGCATCTACTGTTGAAAAAAGCCATGTATCACCATAACTGAGTTTTCAGCTATTTAAACATAATTATATATAGAAAAGTTACATTTTGAAATGAAATTTTCCAGGCTCACTAGGTTTTTAGTTTGGAACATGTAAGAATCAAGAAGCAGTTCTGTTAAAGCTAAATAAAAAGCGCATAGATGCATGATTTTAAAACATGCAAATATCTAACATGGAATTATCCCTTATTGCAGGAAATCAGGACTCCTGACAACTGATTTAACAGGACATGAGATACACACACTCAGCAGATGGTGCTGCGTTTTTAAGCTCTCAGCAGCTCTACCAAAGGCATCAGGAGCCTTTACTGCTCAGTACAGAGCAGTAGCCAACTGCTACAAAACAGAAGAAGGACCTTCATGTAGCAGCCACAAGACACAACTTGTATAGCACCCAGCTACAGAAAGCAAGGCAAGCACTGTTCAGTATTACACAATAGCAGACACTATCATGGTACAGATGAGGATGACCTTATGATGTGAAGAAACAGTTTTGTAGCACACAAAGTGGAATTTGAATCTGCAAGACTGAGTTTATCAATTTAAGCCTTGGTCTTTAATGATTACTCCAGCCAATTCTGGGTAAAGACAGTGAAGCAAACTAATAAGAAATCCACTTAATTTGGATCAACAAGACTTTTTTGATTGTCTCTGTGATGACATGTATGTCTGTACCTTTGCACATGCATAACTATAAAGAAAGTTATATCTAAGTGCAGTAAAGAAAAAAAAACAAGAAAACAGTAGCGGAAACCAAAAGAAGGTCATCTTCTCGGACCTGCATCTGTGTTTTTTTTCCTCCATTACCACATATCAATTTGGGTTGGAAAAGACGAACAAAACTGGAACATTATAGGGTGCAGTCTAAGACTTTGGGCACTCTTTCAAACCATTACACCATACATTTTGCCACTAAATAAGATAAGTCCATTCAGGATCTTATAAGCACAAGAGAACATTACTCATCTGAATTTCTGAATGCAAAGAGTTTCGTGCTGAAATTCAGATCGCACTTGGCAGGGATGGGCATCATTAGCATGTCCTGAGAGGAGAGAAAGTCAGATTTGCAGGCATAAATGGAATTAGAGGCCAGACAAACAGCTAACCGTAGGTCCTTGGCAGCATGACAGGAGCCCTAGGAATGCAAAGCAACAGAAACTCAGTCTGGTAAACAAGAATTTGAATTTCAGCATGGGTTCCATCCATCATACTAAAGGATTTAAATAATCCAAGAATACATAAATGAAATTTGGGCATCTAAATCCTATCCCCCACCCCACATAGTCTTCTATGCCTTCTTTGCAAAGGAAAGAAAACCTGCATAGCTTCTTTGATTAATTAAGTGTAGCTCCCACTCTACAAGAAGCTAGGAAAAGAGAGAGAGAAAAAAAAAAAAGTTAGAGGAGTACTTAATCAAAATGCAATTAGTTTTAGAAGAGCTGGCCAACTTCAAGCTGGATTCTGAAACTAAATAAACCAAAACTAAAGTTGTACATATAATTACCCAATCCCCTCTGTACCTTTTTTAAATGGGAAAAGTAAGGGGGATATAACTTATCACACCCTACCAGGGATTCTATCTATGCTTTTTTCCCTGAAAGCTATTCTCTAGATGAAACAAATACAAGGCTGAAGCAAGAACTGCAAGGAAATCTGTGGTCTTAGATACAGAGATGTAAATTGGATGATTATAGTGAACCCTATTACTGTAGAAAGAATCTTCTTCCTTACAATATTGGCTTGGTAATTTTCTTACCTCAGGCCATAATAGCACTTCAGCAATGGTGGTATAATCCAGCACTATTTCATACTTCTGTAATGTACAACATCATTTATTTAACGGTCTTTTAAAAGCACACACATACACTGTGGAAACTAGTCCGAAAAGCAGGAAGAAGAAAAGTTATTTTGACATAGCAGTTCCTACCTAATGATATTCTTTAGGCACTGATGAGTTAAACCCCAAATGGATGCTTACAGGTAAGGTTATATAACAAAGCACTAGAGCACAGTGATTAAATTTAATATTATGACCCAGAATGTTAATTCAAGCCAACAAAGACAACAGCATGAAGAATCATACAATTTTACAAAGCTGCAGTAAAGTGTTTTAGGTAACATCTGTTCAGCAATCATTTTCTTAAAAGACTAATTTATATTCAAGGTCTTACATTGCAGTGTAACTACAACAATAATTCTGTCACTTCATACTTAAAGCCACAGATCCTTCTTACCTTTCTCCTCTACCAATGCTAGTCAAACAAAATGTTTTTTTCTCTCAACTACATCTTTCTTTGATTTACAATTAGTGCCAGAGTATTTTCTATTTTAAATAGGTTGATGCAAACAAAGTCTTATGGATTCATACATATATGTAAACACATGTATATATGTATATAAAAAAAAAAAACTTAATCAAAAATACAATCCGGAGATCACTGAAGACTAGTCTATGACACAGAAAGTGGGAAAAACGCTAGGTTCAGTGAGAAAATGAAATTGCCATTTTTGAGGGCTAGCATCCATAAGATTTAGTCCCAATAAAGCACAAATATGTCACCTAATCAAGTAATTTAGCAGCCACTCTTATGATTTCCATCCCTGTCAAAGGAGAGAATTAAACACACACACACAGAAAAACACTGGAAGCGGCAAGCAGCTGCTTTTACTCCCCACCATAAATCTCAAAAGCCTGCCTGTCTACACATAAATATATACACAGAAAACAGGCACAATCGCTACCGTTTTTTATTCGTTTCCCCTTTTCCCAAGCAGAATGTAAGAACTTTAGTTAAGCTAAACTACTAGATTACCATATAATATTATGGCTTTTTACTCTTAAGAGTCCCACTCTTCCAAATCTTGGCCCTACTAAGCAAAGCCAAGTAGATGAGGTTTTAATTGCTTCCAAATTAATAATCACTCCTTCAGGAAAGTTTTAATAATTCTGTAGAACTGAGAGAATGAAGGAATTAGCATTCACATCAACTTCTAAAAAGCTTGATTATTCACAAAGGCAGCACATCAAGAAGCACTTCGACCAGAATCACAAGCTTTAATTACTGATCCCAAAGACTGTGGTTTTGCCCCCACGAAATGAAGTGGTAATAACAAAGGATTTTTTCTGTCACCATACCAGAATCTTTTTTTGGAAGAGATCAAATGTTTTTATAACATGTGGAGTTTGGCAAGATGCTGTCCTGAACTGAGGGGTGTGGGGGGAAACACCTCTTATCCCTGCTTAGAGAGTTTCAGAAGAGAGATGATCACATACATTAAATATTGATATATACTGAACCAGATACCTGCTCAAATAACCTGAGCGGCTACTACATGAAAGGGATTGTAGGAATCAGGAATGCAAGGAGCAAACTGGGGCCACCTGGGTAGTTTTTCCAAGTATAGTTCGGTATCGCTATCAGTTAACATCACAGCGCCCTATGACGCACATAGGGCCGTTTGGACCTCGCTGTCCTATAGCAGATACTCCAGACCATAGGCAGTGCAAGCAGGCCTCAGAATCAAGAATTCAATACACATTACACATTCCAGCAGCTATTCCCTAGGTGCCCAGCACGGCCCCAAGCCAGCTGAGCAAAGAGACCAGCAGGCGCATCACCCACGGGGCCTTGGGCGCCCACTGCTCTGCTCGCAGTGGGTGCGAGACTTGCACGGACCGTGCAGGTGTCCAGCCCTGGCACTCGGGTGTCACATCCCGGCCAAACAAGCAGCAGCTCTTCTTGGGGAGCGAGTGGTGGGGAAGGGTGTTGCAGCCCATCTCACACACAGCTTGACCCAGCAGCGCTTTTGAGCTTCCCAGCAGCACTTTTGAGCTTCCCACACTTTACGCTGGCTTGGAAGGATGACGTGGTGGAGACCTCTACCTATCTCCTACAGGCAGAGGCTTGTTTTTCAACTAAACATATATATATATATATATTCATACATACACATAAAAATGCAAGATATACAAAAATGTGTATATATATATATATAACATGTATATATATATATATGTATGTATATATATATAAAAGCACTTCCAATTATCAGAATACAACTTACACCACCCAAACCCACCTCTTTACCACCCCTTTAGATCTGAGGGCCTAGAGGTGGGAGAGGCCCCGGAGAGGGGCGACTCGTACTCACAAATTTGGGTTTCCTGCCGTCCGCCGCCTCCTCGCCGGCGCCCGCAGCCCCGGGCGGGCCCTTGCGCCGCGGCCCGTGGTTGTGGCGCCCGCCGCGGCCCGGCGGCGCCTCCATGGCCGTGCCCGGGCAGGGGGGGAGCGGGCGGGCGGGCTCCGATTAGAGCGGCTTAGCCGGGCCCGCCCGCGCGGGGGAGGACAGGACAGGACGGGGGAGGACAGGGCAGGGAGGTTAAAGCCGCCGCGCCGAGGGATTTAGCGCCGCTAATCTCGGCGCAGCCGCCGCTCGCTCCGGGCTGCCCTCGAACGAGGCGCCGCCGCCTTCGCGGCCCAAGGCGGGAACAGGAACCGGGACGGAACCCGCGCGCTCGCAACGGCCGCTGCACCGCGCCCGTCAGCGCCCAGGAACGCGCCGCCGCTCCGAATCCTCCCGCCACTGCCCGTCCCGCCCCCGTACCCCCGTGCCAGCCAACCCGCGGCCGCAGGCTGCGGCGCCCTTTCTTCCCATTGGCTTCTTCTCCCGCCAATCTGCAGTGAATCAGCTGTTCACGGAGGCGCCCTGCAGCAGCGACCGCACCTTAAATGACACCGCCTCTCCGGACTACATGTCCCAGGGGGCAGCGCGGCGCCAGCCCGCGCAGTGCGGTCGCCATTGCATGCTGGGAGTTGTAGTCCCGAGCGGCCGGGCGGGAAGCTGGGGCCCAGTGCTGCGGGGGCTTGTCGGGAAAGGAGGACACTGTTTTTACTAAAAATTCCAGCTTTATACATGGTTCCAGTGTTTGTGTGAGCTGTTTAACTTATTATTATTTAAGAAATTGGCCCCTCAGGGCAGTTTGCTAGTCCGAGGGTATAGATGGACACAAGCAAGATAAACCCTGCTAAAAGTCCCATTAAAATGGCATTTTTTGCCATGGATTTCTGGTGGGTGCGATCTTTATTGAGGGCTAATAGCAGTATTAGCAGGTCCAGAAGAGCAGAGATAGGTACACTTATGTTCTGAATTTGCTTACTTCAGTTAGCTGTTTTCAGTAACAGAAAGAACACGAAAATTCTGTATTGTATGGGGAAATGCCCGAATGTTGTATACTTTAGAAATAACTGATTTCTCAGCAATGTGATTGATATCAAACATTTATCTTCAATTAACAGTAGCTGTAATAATAATGAAAATTGAAGACATCTTTAGAGGGAAATCTATTGCCGATTCTCAATGTTTCACATCTGAAAATGACTTCATAACAGAGCACAAGTTTTCCATTTTCCTACTGTCATTCAATAAAAAAAATGCTTATGTTTCCTTGTTCCTTTTATCATTTTGTTTATCCTGAATGCAGCAAAAATAATACTGGTTCAACTCAAAAAAATGCAGTTACTTTTTCACCTGATTCAAGTGGCTTCCATTACAATTCAGTGCCATGGAGAGAGTACAAATCTCAGTCTTTCAGTGTGACTTACATGGGCATTTTTCTACAAAATGTAATGGCTACAATTATGTGGACAGGTGCCAGAAAATGCAGCCCCTAATTCAACCTTAGTGGTACCAATGCCCCCAACATTAGGGAGGTAGGGGTTTATTTACAGTGGGAGATGCTAGAATTATTTCTATAGATCCAAGCATTTGCACATTTTCTATAGATTTTTTAATTGTAAATTTAGATAGAAATTCTTCATGCAGAGTGTAATTAGCACAACACTGTTTAATGCCGTGGTTAATGATTTCCTGGAACATTTGATTAGAAAATTAATCAGCCTATGTATGTGTATGATAAAGCTGTTTAAATGGACCTCCTAATTGCACTGTTGTAAAATGCAATGGCTTATGCTAATATTTCAAAGCACCACATTGCAATAACAGAGAAACACTAAACAGAATAATTTATTTTAAAAATTTATTAAGCCAAAAATAATTGTTAGTACTTTTGGTCAGTTTATTTTATACTATCCTTCTTGTACTTGTCAGGTGCTCCACAGAAGAAATATATCCTTTCCTACAGCTACCCAAGCGCTTAGTTAGACAAGATTAAACATGGACAAGGAAAAGAGTGTGAAATATTATTACTTATAATAATTTTCGAGAGATTGTGCTTAGTCATTCCATGTGTATTGTCTGGATGTGCATATAACCTGGTAGTTTCACACTATTTTTTTTTTCCTGGAATGATTGTTTCTCAAGTTATAAAGATGACAAAGCAAATGCATGAAGTTAAACATATGGATTTTTGCAAAACTGGGCCCTTGGTCTGGGTTTAACTAGACTCTCCCAACTCTCTCTATATATAACTCTCCCAATTTCTTAAATACACATATATGTACATATATATTTACTCAGGTCTAATGAATGAACAAAATGAACACCCTTAGGATGTTCATTGTCCTGAGAAGGCAGATTTTCAAGTAAATTCTTGATCAGCGATGAGTACTGGGCCCAGTGCTCTTCAACTTGTTCATCAGTGACTTGGACGAGGGGACAGAGTGCACCACCAGCAAGTTTGTAGACGATACCAAACTGGGAGGAGTGGCCAACACTCCAGAGGGCTGTGCTGCCATCCAGAGGGACCTAGACAGGAGTTGGGAAGAGAGGAATCTCATGAGGTTCAACAAGAACAAGTGCAGGGTCCTGCACCTGAGGAGGAATAACCCCAGGCACCAGTACAGATTAGGGGCTGACCTGCTGGAAAGCAGCTCCGCAGAGAGGGATTTGGGAATCCTGACTGACAACAGCTTAAGCATGAGTCAGCAATGTGCCTTTGTAGCCAAGAAGGCCAAGGGGATCCTGACCAGCATCAGGAGGAGTGTTGCCAGCAGGTCAAGGGAGGTGATCCTGCCCCTCTCCTCAGCTCTGGTGAGACCGCACCTGGAGCTCTCCAGTACAAGAGGGATGTGGAGCTTCTCAAGAGGATCCAGCATAGAGCGACAACAATGATTAAGGGACTAGAGCATCTAGGTTATGAGGAAAGACTAAACAAGCTGGGCCTGTTTACCCTGGGAAGATTGAGAAGATTGAATGGAGATCTGATCAATATGTTTAAGTACCTGAGGGTAGACTGTAGGAAGGATGGGGCCAGGCTCTTCTCGGTGGTGGCCGGTGACAGGACAAGGGGTAATGGGTACAAGCTGAAACACAGGAAGTTCCATCTCCATGTGAGAAGAACTTCGTTACTGTGAGGGTGACAGAGCCTTGGAACAGGCTGCCCAGAGAGGTTGTGAAGTCTCCTTCTCTGGAGATCTTCAAAACCTGCCTGGATGCGACCCTGTGCCACATGCTCTAGGTGTCCCTGCTGGATGAGGGGGGTTGGACTAGATAATCTCTAGAAGTCCATTCCAACCTCAACCATTCTGTGATTCTGTAGTTTGACTTTTGACTGAGTTTAGGCAGTACTCCATATTTCATTCAGAGATGACTAGTTCTCCACTATTAGAAGAAGATAAAGCAGTTAATTAACTGTTCTTTAATTGGTTCATCCTCCTAAGCTGTCACATAGAAGTTATGAAAGATTTCGTGAGCAATCTTGTTGTTTTTATAGAGCAAGCATACAAGCTTAATGCTCTTTATTGCTAACACTACTTACGTATGCTAACAAGCTAAGCCTTCCAGAGCCGCAGTTCCCTTGGCTTAGCAGAAGCAACATGAATAAGAGAGGTGTCTTTTCAGGAAAATGACTGCTCATTTCTCTAAGGAAGAACATCAATCTGGTTCTTCTATCTCAAATCCAGCAAAATTGTATAGATATTTGTAAATCATATCCATTGAATATTTATCTGACACCAATCCTTACATATATTATGTTGCCACCACTACTGTGTTACTATATTGCCAAACTCATAAAGCTAATAAATAAATTGGAAAAAAGTACATCTCGTTTTCATGTCCTACGGAGCCAACTGATGCTTAAAGATCTTATTTTTCCCTACTACATATGTATTATCTAACACATAACACAAAACTACTACTGTAATTATTCCATTAAAAGAGTCCATATGCTTTTTATTGAAATAAAATAAACCATTCTTTACTTACATTGAAGATGCAAAGTCTTGTGTCTGTTACAGAAAGTAACAAAAATTTAGCCAGATGTCTCAGAATCCTATCGACTTCTGCTTGTACCAACTACAGCGCCACTAGTAGCAGAATAGTAGCAACTAGCGCTAAAATTATTAGCATAGTTCAAGCTCATAGACTTCAGTTTTTCAGTACTGAACGTATAAGGACTTATGTCCTCTATAACCACAACTTCTCCCTAGGTCACTGGGAAAACATCGTGGTTTTAAAAAAGATCAGTCCTCATATTCAGATGCAAGTTGTGTTTTAGCACTTCTGCTCCATTAGTGCTACTTCCATTCTAGGGTATCTTTTCAATTCTGTAAATACCACTTAGCATTTAAATAGTCTGCCAATAATAATTTTTGGTGACTTCAATGTCTCTATCATGCCCCAGAACAATTGCCACTGATTTTAGTATCATGCACAAATTAACTGTAAAGCTAGAATGATATTTTACTGAAATGATGCATGATGTAATGACAGGTTCATTTAAGCATAACTTAAATTATTCTTGTTGTGTAAGTAACCCAACAAGTTGCATTTTCGTATTGCAAAAGCAGTCATTAATAATTTAAATGAACTACTAAACAATATCCGTTAATGCAAACTGTGGAGAAGATGTTACTTAATTTTCACAGCATGGGAAGGTTGAGAGGCCTATTATTCCATTATTAAGATGATTGTGCATAAAAAACAAAATAGTTCCTGTGATAAATTCATTAAGGAACCTGGCTGTAACAAGTTTATCATATTAATAATTGAAAAAATTAAGTTATGAGAAAGTTCATACTGTGCTCAAAGAATAAATTTATGTGGAAGAAAACTCACTATGGTTTGTATTCCTACAAAGCAAAGTGCTAAAGCTGTGGTTTGGACACATTTGACACATTTTGCCCGTGCCAGAATGCCACGGTTATCAGCCAGAAAATGTAAGGAACTGGCGTCCTTCACTCTAGTAAGGCATTAGCCTGGAATTCTTAGAAGGGAAAAAGGTACTTTTTGGACCAAGGCAACTCCAGACGAGCAGACCAGGTAGCCTCACCTTGATCCCTGGAAAGCTGATGGAACAGCTCATCTTGGATGTTGTCTATAAGGATGTGGAGGACAAGAAGGTGCATTTGCCCTATAAGAGGAGGGCCTGTTTAGTCTAAAGTACTATATATGTATATAATCTGGTAATCAGATTTCTTTCAATTCATTTCTGTTACCAACAGAAACACATTTTTGTTACCAACAGAAAATTGTTGATGGCTTTGAATCTTTATTGAGAGACGGCTTGGGAAGTCACCCCTGTACAATGGTGAGTATCAGTGTTAAATTCCAAGGCAGCATCTATTTACACCTTCTGTTATAAAAGAAAAAATCAAGTTTTTATAGAAGCTCAAAAACATCAAGGCTATTATTCAGTTATTCATGAAAGATGTCTAGAAAATATGTAATTAGATGACTCAACATGAAATGAAGCTTTCACTGATACTGCCTTACTGCCTTTAAAATACTTTTTTTTTAATATATATACTACTTTTAATTATTACATGAGAGTTGTCACTGAAGAAAACAACAGAGCCAGTGTTTGCAGGAGATTCTGCTGGTATATCTGTCTTTACTCCTGAATGTAAAGATGAGAAAGGCATCCCTGAAGACAGCATTTGTCACCATCCTGTTCTTGAATTTATACAAAAATTCAAAAAGTAATAGCTTTTTGAACGTCTAACAAAATTTTACATAAAGTAGGTAACTGAAACTGAAAATCCACACCAGTAACTCCAATTTAATCACCCCCTTTCTAACTAGAGTTCAAATGAAAGACTATCAGAAGCAGTTGTCTGGATAGCACCATTCTCCTTTTTGAAGTTTTCGAAGTCAACTTATTAAAAATGGGAATATGAGAAGCAGAAAAATAAGTTTGCTTCATTAATTTATTACAGATTACATGTTGTTAATAACTTTTCACAAAATACTTCAGGGTAGCGTTTGTTTCAGTTCGGGTAAATTTACTATACTTCCTTCTACTGCCTAGATAGAAAAAAAAAAAAAAAGTATTCCATTTTGCAGTACATCAAATGGCTCTTTATGAGGACATTGGAGGTGTGATTTGTGGCACTAGTTAGGATGCGCTTCCATACTATATTATTATAAAGTTCAGATTTGTAATTTAATTATAGACCAAATTATCTGCACTTCTAACTCTAGTAGAAGTGACTAGTCCAAGTTTGACAACCAATATAAATTATAAATTTTAAGTGGACTGAGTGTCATGGGCTGCAGTAAAAACTGTTACATACTTTTTTACTTGGTGTGGGATTTTCGGGGGTACCTAAAGAAATTAAATTAATTGCTCAAACTCTGTCTCTTCTACCCTTTTACTATCACATGTTCCTAGTTAAACTATTGAAGATTAGTTATGTCTTCCTGAAAGAAAACAAATATGTTTCCACAGGGGGAAAATGTGATGATGCTCTTTGTGGATGTAAGGGTCCATAGTCATGACTGAGCATAAAGACTTTTCAGGGTATTTACTGTAAACCTTTTAAGGCTTGTGTTAGAATGCTGTGAAGTAATTATATTCCATTATTTCTTGATAACTCACTGAATTTCTCAGGGGTTTCCTTTTGCTAATATACTCCATTTTTTTTTTTTTTTTTATGATTCACTTTTCAAATTTCCTTCTAAGAGTCCATCCTTCATTATTAATGTAATAATTCATATTACTTTCTACTAGGACATGATAATGTCTCCTTTCAAAAATCTCTTATCATATAATCCATATCAATTTAATATATGTGATATATGCATGCTGAAACCTTTATGACTATACGTATGCACATATATATAATGCTTCTTGCGAGCTAAGTATAATTTTGAGTCTTGAGTAAGGCTCAAAATTGACTCTATTTTTATGTATCTTTTATTTCTCTCTGACTGATTTGCTTTTTCTAATCTACCTTTTTAAGTTCCACATTGTAGTTTTGCCTCTTACAAGAATAATGCATGTAACTGTTTCACAGCCACTGCTACTCAGTTGTTCAGCTACAATTAGTACTGTGCATGTACATTAAGAGGAAATGCTGCTTCTTATGGAAAAATAAAATCATCTTTGGAAATCACTGAAATATATTCTATATAAAATATACACTGCAGGTAAGGGAAGTTGCTTTATTGCTTTTGCCTCATTTCCACAATATATTTGACCCTCTATTCCCTGGTATATTTCCCTAAACAGACTGGGTTTTAATTGCCCTTTAACACATGTGGGCCTACACTTGGGCAGAGTAAAATGTGCTGTTCTGACCATATTGTGCAGAAGTTTTATCTCTTGCCATAGGAAGATGAGGGATGAAGTTTGTAGGGTGCACTTTGGATCCCAAGTACTCCTCTGGCTACCAAGTCTCATCTAACAAGTTTTGTTTCTGACAGGTTTGAATCAGAACAATGTTGTTTCCTTTTTCCTTTGCCTATGTAATAATAAACTAAAGTTGGTGGTTGAGAAAAATTAATGCTTTCCTTTATTTTTGAAGTCAGTGTTACATGCTGGTATTACTAATGTATAATTTAAAGTGTTACTAGTATTACTAATGTGTAATTTAAGCCTGGCCTACAAAGTATTCCTGCAGAAATTAGGGAGGTAATGTTGAACAGGGATACAGAAAGCATCCTATGGTACTTCCAAGATGTAACTGTTGTCAGTAATTTGATTTGGCAGCAGGGGAAGGTTGGTGAAGGAGAGAAATAATTTTGCTGTAATTATTACTGAGGTGCCTTTCAGCTGGCAACGTCTTCTCAAATGTCTTCAGTTTATTGTTGCAACACCTTGCAAAAAAAAAAGACTCTGCAAAGAAAAATTAAAAATAAAAACACAAAGAAATGGAAAATATAGGGAGAGTAAAATCTCAGTCTCTGTGTGTGTCAGGGTGCAGTGAGGGCCTGCTGATTCCCAACGGAGAGGAAGATGGAGCTGCGGACAATCCCCAGGCCAAGAGGACAAGGGTGTCCCCAGGCAGGGCCTGTTCTTCCACACATGAGCGCAGCAAGCATGGCAACTAGTTTAGACCAAGAGTCCAGATCATCAGGCAAGCTGATGGTGATGAGTCGAGACCAAGGTCAAGCCACCAAGGCAGTACATGGGTCTATGGTCAGGAGGAGGTGCTATGATGATAACAGCATCTGATACCACCCAGTGATCCCTGGGCAGGTCCACAGTGATGAGGAAGTGAGTCCCCAGATCAGGATCAGCAGGGTCCATAGCCAAGCTCAAGCATGGTTTAGCTGGAGACAGACACAGAACCACAGAATCACAGAATGGTTGAGGCTGGAAGAATAACCTTTGAAAAAATTAAATATAAAGCAGGAGATAATCTGGGAATCAATCACATTGCCATACTAAGTATTGATAAGCCTGTTATTTAATATTATGCTGTGTGAGTGCTGGATGTTGCAGGTTTACCGGCTAGAAAAGTGGCAACAAAGATCTCTTCCTGTCCCATTGAAAGAGAGGGAATGCGATGAGCTGCCTAGTGGCATAGACTTGTAGAATGCTGCCTCTATTGAGGTATTAATAGAGAAGACCAAGCTGCAATATTGCAGACGTGGTTCAGGTGGATGTTATGTGACTGTGAAAACAGCTTTCTTCAGGAAAAAGGAAATATGTTCTTCCAAAAAGTGGTTCAATGCACGTACTATCAAGAGCAGTACACTAACTGACCTTTTAGCCTTCCTAGCTGGAAATAAGAATAGAGCACCAAGTTGTAGGGGTCCCTAAAGAAACCCAGCATGCACTTGAGCGAGCAACATGCAGGTCAAAAGCTCCACAGCAAGAGCAGCAGGCAGCCTTATGGTGCTGAAAACTGAACAGTGAAGGATATTCATCCCAATAAAAATGCATTGCCCGTGCACGTACCAAGCTTGACTCATCTACCCTCCACCACACCAGCGTCATCCACTACAAGACTCTTGTCCCTGTGGTGATTACACTTAATCGTGTTCAGGTGATTATTCCATGGCCGATTTTCCTGGGGTCCTGCATGACCCAGATCAGTGGCAGTATGGAGAACAAGTACCAATGCAGCTCAAATGTGAAAGTATTTCCAAGTACCGTGTTTTACAAAACAAATAAATGGCATGTAAATTTCCTTAGCATTTATTCATTAGGGTGGGATTCATATTGCCCAGCTTAACTATCTAAAAAGTAAAGAACTAATGTAAGCTCTTTCGATAGTTATTGAAGTTACACGTAACAGAAGCTTGTTCTATAGTTAGTGGAGAGAAACTAGCACCTCCAAGAGGCATTTATTTCAGACTCCTGAAATAGATATCTAACAAAAAAAATGAAAAGAATAACCTCTGGAGATCCTTCTCTGTCTTCATTGACTATAGAATAATTTTTGATGTCCAACTCTTTTATGCTGAAAGTAAGTGAAGTAAATTTAATTTTCTTATTCTGGGGACTTCAGCAAATTGTAGTCACTAAATTCATTCCCTTTCACTAGATTTTATTAGATTTACTGAGATTAATTCAGAAAAGGTAGAAAAATTTAACTAGCATCGTTAATAACCCTTGCAATTAACATGAAAGTTCTCTTGTAGTCCTCAGAGAATAAATTTTTTAATAATCATATTTTAAAGATAATCTGAACATCCTTAACAATACTTTTCGATAGTCCAAAAATTGAAGATACATATTTTTTTCCCAGAAGGATTAATGACTATCTTCTTTCTCCCTTTTGCTGCAGTCTGTTAATAACTGCAGATATTAAACTAGTTTTAAAACCATGAGAAGTTACTTGGCACAGACCCTCTATGGTAGCAAGGCATAAAAATACACAAGAAATGGGTATACAATTGTTCTGTGCATACAATCTAATCATTATCTTGTTACAAATATACTCTGCTCTTGTATGATTAACGGTGAGTGGAGTTGCAAACCTACATTTTCTAGCCCATTTTTTTGATCAAGATCTATCCCACCTTTCTATTCCATCTTTCCATTCTCCCTTCTTTTCTGTTATAGCATACTGTGGCTGTCTGCTCTACTTTCAAATCTTCTCCTTCAACCTGGGAACCTTTTTAGAAGGAGAGATCTTCCTGCTTAATGAGAGATCAGTACATGAGATCGGTCCCATCAATATTTGTTTGATTTTTACATAGGTGTCTTGTGCATTCTCCAAGATGGCACTCTGAGCAAAGTTACTTGTAAGCATCCACAGTCGACTTCACCTCTTCAGACTTTCCTTTAAAGTTCTCCTTTTCCAGTAGGGCCATAAAAATAAAGATTTTAATTACAGACACTCTCTCTGACAGGTGAGATTCGATTTGATCTCTATATTTTGTCTCCACATATAAAGTGACAGTAAGCTTTTGGAGGATTGCTATGGTTTTTATTGAAAACAGTTCCAGCTCTAGGATCTCAAGAGTTTATAATAATACAAACTTTGATTAATAAACAGAGTTTGATATTTATGTTATATGCAAAACCCAGAAATTCTGGACTCTTGTGTTTTCTAGTTTTTTTTTTTCAGTTTCTCCCTGTACGTACAGGGAAAAGTTCACCAGAATAAATACATCTGACAGAAAAAGTTGTTAAGTAGATGTTGTAATTTGTCCAATATGCACTGTAAAATTTATTATTTTACATTTGAACGATGTATACGCATAATCTCAGAAGTGACCCTTTTATCTCTTTATCTGTTAGCATGGCTTGTGAGAGGTGTTGGAGAAGGATAAAATTATCCATTTATCTTTTGATGAGATAGAAACAGAGGCAAAATTTGGCCTATGCATCTAGAACTGAAATATGTCATTGTGCATTAAACTGGGAGGTTACACAAAGCATATTCATTCAGATTCAGTGTTATCTATGTAAGTCACATCTTTGCAATCACTTAGTAGGTGTTTCATATTAATCTGCAGTGACAGTGTTCAACAGAGTCTAGAAAGTTGTTTGATTTTCACACTTTGTAAATGGCAGGTCTTGCTTTCCTGTAATATTCTGGATCACAGACCAAACCTTGTTTCAGTTGCTGTGTATTAAGTGGACAATTACAGATGAAATGCAGAAGTGTCGTTGTGGTTGGATGGTATTATCAGCATTCATCACCAGCTAATAAGGATGATTTTGAACATCTTAATTGTAGATCACAGAACTCTGTGTAGTGTGAAATAAGATGTCTGGATGATTGCAAAGAACTTGACTGTTCCTTGTGTTGATAGCCTGCAGGAGGTTTTAATATTCTGAAGTCACACCAGATGGGCAATCTGCTGCATTATACCTTGGTTCAGTTTTAAGCTGAAAGGGTTTGATATCAGATGTCACCTCAAGGGAAAAATAATAAACAGCTGCACTAATGACATTTTTAATCTCTATACTCTTGATTTACCTATACTTTGACTGATGCAATAGCCAGTTTAGGATAACTGCAGAAAGGCACAAACTGTCTACAATAGCAGGGTATAAAAATACACGAGGGGATCAGAAATGGTTATTTGACTGCTCTATGCACACTGTCTAATCCTAGGGGCAAAATCTTCTTGCAAAGTAGGTCTGGGAAAGGATGAAGATATAAGAAAAAATGACAGAGGAAAGATAATGTTAAAATGAATATTTTAGATGTGTATAGGTAAGATTTTGATTAATTTTTATGGCTGCAAGAAACATAGCTTTCTGAATCAATAGAGTTATTTATTCTTGAAATGAGTAGTTAGCGGTACCAGCACTCTCCTCCTCCAGGTTTTTGCTGGATAAATTCTATTATAGAATATTCCATGGAAACATCCTGAGTCAGTGTGGCTTCCAGCTCTTGATTGCCACTATTGGTCATTTTTGCTTCTTGATACTGGTAATTTGAAGCTGCAGATGTTTTATGGTGTTGAGTATCTATTTCAGTGCAGACTTTTAGCAACAAAAGATCTATAGCTTGCAGTTCATCAGTTGGGTGAGTCTGGCCAGCAGGTTATGCAGTGAGAATGAAATAGGGAGTATGTTCAACTTCTGTAACTGACCTATAAAGTAAAGTTTTGGTTTGATTGTTTCTTTATTTTTTAAAAACTCCTACCCTTTCAGACTGCAGCAAAGGTACTTACCTCACTTGTTAAAAGAGAAATAAAGAGTGTGAGGAGTTATAATGACAGCATTATAATGGCAGGTTTTGAGTTAAGAAGCAAGGGAGGAGCTATAATACCTCATATTTAATTGCAGAGAAGCAATTAGAAGTAGTTTCTGAATAAAGAAGACCTCTTTGAAGCACGTTGGGTCTCTTGTGCTTGCTGAACCCAAGCATTGTGAGTGGGTGGTAGAGGAAATAAGCTGAGTTAAAAACAGAACATGTAAAAGATCACCAGAACTTTCACCTGGAATGTGAAAGGCAGGTGAACTTGTTAAAGGAGACATTAACTGAGCCCTATAGGCACTGAATGAGGAGGAAGATGATCAGAAGGTCCCTTATTTTGGACTATAACTGGTTCTGCATCACTTGCTTTGTTTCATAGTTTTTAATTAACTGAAACTGATTAAGTAAGTTCATCATGATAATAGCTATAAAAACTAAGGAAAGTGCATTCCACAGAAATGTGAAATGCCTGAAAGATGTGTTTAAAACAATGTGAAAATGTATGAGTGAAAATGTGAGTGATACAAAAGCCAAGTGCAATGCCAGGAAGGAATGGATATGTGGTAACATTACAGATTGTAACTGGAACTAGAATACAAAACTAAGTTTACTTCAAGATGCAAATTTAACACCTAAAAGTATGGCTTAACAAGCATTTGCCTAGGAATTGAATTCAGGAGGGCCAAGATAGGCTTAGGAACTGTCAAGAGTGCTCTGATACTACAGACTTGAAAGATAAAAAGAGACAGACGTACGGCAGAAGGGCACTTGGGTTCAAATTCAGATATGGATCTGTACATGCTGTGATAACTAGGACAATTACCAGCATACTAAGTAGAAATGAAAATTGATTCCACTACTCTACAGGAATTGCAAGTGACCACAATGTGCTTACAGCTTAGAAAAAGATCCCAGCGCCAGTCCCATCTCCATTTCCAGGTAGCCTTACAGTACAGCAAAATGTAAAATACCCCGGGGTAAAGGGAGAGGGGTCAAGGTGGTCTTTCGATTATTTAAGGGAGTTGCACTATCTCAAAATCTGACAGTGAGACAGACTAGGAAATGCAGTTTACTAGAGAACCAGCATATAGTTCCCGGCTACTTAAGATACACGGGGGTAGAAGACTTAACTCCCAACCTTTTCAAATTTTAGGATAGAATCATAGAATCATAGAATCATAGAATGCTTAGGGTTGGAAGGGACCTCTAGAGATCATCTAGTCCAACCCCCCTGCATACGCAGGGACACCTAGAGCACGTGGCACAGGACTGCGTCCAAACGGGTTTTGAAGATCTCCAGAGAAGGAGACTCTACAACCTCTCTGGGCAGCCTGTTCCAGTGCTCTGTCACCCTCACTGTTAAGAAATTTTTCCTTAAGTTCCTATGGAATTTTTGATGTTTCAGTTTCCGGCCATTTCCTCTAGTCCTATCAGTGGCCACCACTGAAAAGAGACCATCCCCGTCCTCTGCACTCCCTCCCTTGAGGTATTTATATACACTGATTAGATCCCCTCTCAGCCTTCTCTTCTCCAGGCTGAACAGGCCCAGCTCCCTCAGCCTCTCCTCATAGGGCAGATGTTCCAGGCCCCTGATCATCCTTGTAGCCCTGCGCTGGACTCTCTCCAGCAGCTCCACATCCCTCTTGTACTGTGGAGCCCAGAACTGGACACAATACTCCAGATGCGGCCTCACCAGGGCTGAGTAGAGGGGCAGGATCACCTCCCTCGACCTGCTAGAGATGCTCTTCTTAATGCAGCCCAGGATTCCATTGGCCTTCTTGGCCACGAGGGCACACTGCTGCCTCATGGTCAACTTGTCATCCACCATGACACCCAGGTCTTTCTCCGCAGAGCTGCTCTCCACAAGGTCGGTCCCCAGCCTGTACTGGTGTCTGGGGTTATTCCTCCCCAGGTGCAGGACCTTGCACTTGGCCTTGTTGAGTTGCATGAGGTTTTTCACCACCCAGTTGTCCAGTCTGTCCAGGTCCCTCTGGATGGCAGCACAGCCCTCTGGGGTATCGGCTACTCCTCCCAGTTTCGTGTCATCAGCAAACTTGCTGAGGGAGCACTCTGTGCCTTCATCCAGGTCATTGATGAATAAATTGAACAGGACTGGACCAAGGACTGACCCCTGGGGGACCCCACTAGCCACAGGTAAAATATGGACAATGATAAAATATGGACAGGATAAAATATGGACAATGCTAGACTCTGTTTATGGTCTTCAGAAAATACTTCTAAATCTCTGACCTCTAAATGAGAAGGAAAAATACATGGGATTCATGGTAACTTACTTTTGTCTTCTTACCAACAGGCTGAAAAGTCAGCCAGGTAGTGACTTACTTTTCATGTGTGATATGTTGAAGTATGCTTGTTCTGTTTGAAAGGCCATAGATAAACCAATTAAATTAATGCAAAAAAAAAAAAAACAGTCTCTAATGTTTTAATTCTAAGACAACATACTCAATATACCTGGATTGTGGACAAAGCTTATGTTTGAGGTTGAAATCATTTCTCGTCTCTTCAAGAACCAGTGTGATGTGTTATGCACTCCTGTCATGCTGATCAGTGAACACAGCTCTTCGTGGAACAAAAGGTCTGAGTGTCTCCTTGTCTAAGGGAGAATTTCACTTTCATTGAGATGCACAGTACAGTACAGTGAATTAAAGGCATTTTGGAATTTTATAGCTGAATGTCATTCTCCTTAAAGGAGATACTGGCAGTTAGATGGCTTGATTGCTGCCAGCTGTCGATACCCCTGAGGAAAGTTCAGCTACTTCTATGATGGAAGATGAACAAGAAGCCTGTTCATCAGATGTATCACAAGTTGTGTCAAAGGAGTACTGGGTTAGATAAAATAGATGCATATTTACATTCTTCTAGTCATAAACAAGCTGTCCATGAGTTTTTCGTTCTTTTTTTTTTTTTTCCCCTAAGGAGAACTTTTCATACTCTCTTATGTTAACTGCTTTTGGTAGTCACTTGTTCTTGAGTTTGCAGAATATATATCTGTAAAGGGAAAGCAGCTAAAACAGTCACATAAAAACTTGCCTGTACATTTTCCTTAGGTAAATGTCCTTTAAACACACAACAAAAGTAATAATGGTTTATTTGATATTTTCATTTGTTGCAGTTTTATAATGAGTTTCTATAAATCTGTCTTACACCTGTGCATTATCAAGTTGCTGAGACTATAAAGTGCTGTGTTAAATTAATAGGTACTCCCTTTATGTTAAGGCCCGTATTGTTAGCGGACACATTTTAAAAGTATGTGGACCTGCTAAGCATGGGACATTACATATGTAATTTTAATAAGGCTTCCTACTGGCAGAACAAGTCCAGCCTTAGCAGTGCTAATGAAGACTAAATATGTGTCACGATAAGTGAATGTGAAATTTCTGATTCTGATATTTGATAAATAAAATATATATTTTATAAATATATAAATTTATTTGATAAATAAAATATGTATTTTATTTATCAAATCACAACCTAATTATAAGTAAGTTTGTTATTCTTAATAAAGGGCTAGACTGTGACTGAAATGAGCCTAAATCAATAGGAGGGTGCATAGGAGTGTTGTATGAACACCAAGCTGTCCTAAATCTGGAAAGAAAAAAAATCACTTTTAAAAATGAGTGTGACTTCTGGGTCACTGAGCACTGCAAACAATTTTTTTCTCAGAGAGCAGAGTAAATCAGAAGCTTTCAGGAAGCGGGCTGATCAAAAATCTCTGTACAAAGGGCAAATATAGCAATATCAAAAATTTCATGGTTTGAGAATAAAAGTTCACTGAAGTGACCAGCTTGCATTTTTATACTACTTCGCTATACATTTTAATCTGGTTTCATGCACATGCAACATTACAGTCCAGGCATGTCTCAGTTTTTCCAGTATGATCTCAAAAACAAGTTAAACGCTAATCATTAGGTAGCAGACATTATAAGAATCCTTTTATATGATTCTTCATATTTGTCAGTTGTCTTTTGACTTGAGGATTCATGCTATCAAAGCTAGGAAGCTGATCACCCAAGACCTCATTTGTACTCAGGAGGCAGCCCCTAAATTTCTCACAGGAGTCAAAGAAATCCCAGGCAGAAGAAAGATTGAAAAATCAGCCAACAATAATCATAAAAAGCGAGCTAGAGAACAGTAAAGAGTCAGGAGTGAGAGTATTAGTATCTTGTGCCCTTCAGTGCCCTGTAGGTCTAGGATTAGCTGTACACATAGACCAAGATGAACCCACTGGACAGGTATTTTTGGACCACTTAGCCCCCAGCCAGATAGCAGAATTCAAGTGGAGGTTGTAAACCCAGTCATGAAGGTTGCATTTATATTTCTCCAGGGTGGTTCATTCTCTAGGGTGACTTTCTAGATAGGGGGCCAGCTGCAAAGTGTTCTGGTTGTCCTCCACAAAGGGGAATTTATTTTCCAGGGATAGGCAGGCTTTAGGTGTAAGCATGATGGAGAGTCAGTGTACAGTGGAGTGAGCACCTGGACCGGGGAAGGCTTCTTACTGTATACGTAGCCAGGGGAGTTCCTCTAGCAAGTAATGGCATATACCAGTAACTTCAATTGCTTCCGAACATGATGTATGTTGATTTTCCATTAACTCTTTGACTGTGCTGTTAACGTAGGCACCTGACTGAAGTTAGATCAAAAGAATTCCCTCCATCCCTTTTGTGCTATGAACCTCCTACATTAGTATTTTTAATCTTCCCTCTTCCTTCTTCTTGCTTTGAAGGGAACTTTTATTCAGTATCAAGTTCTTTTTTTTTTAATATAAAGAAGCACTTTAAAATTTCAGTGCCTGACCATCTCACAGCTAGAATGTACTTATCTTTAGGACACCGCTGTGAAGCAAGAAAATTCACCACCACCTCAGAAAAGAAGGAACTGAAGACTAAAGGAGAACAACTTGTCTGTAGCCACACAGTGAATCTGGCTTAGCGAAAAAAAAAAAAAAAAGAATTCAGGTCCTAAGTCCCATTCCAATAATGTATTTGTGTCCTTCAAACTATGAAAAAAAATCTGGCTACTCTTGCTCAACAAATATGGATAAAATGAGAGTTCAGTGAAAACAGAGTCAAGCTGATGAAATTCTTGTGATCTATCATTATATGTGTAAAGTGTTTTTTTTTTTTTTCCTTTGACCGAATAGGAAAAAAAGCAAGCTTAACTCATATGGACAGTAACAGTCTCAACTTTTTTGTAGCTGGCATTTTTTGAATCGTAATATGTGAATATTACGATATTCACATCTGTCATTTTTGAATTGTAATCAGACTAATTTATCTTATTTGTATCACCTATGCTCTTTAGCAATGTGAGGATAATGGTTTTATTTTTATTATTCGTTCTTACATGGAAAGATATTTATGCCTGAACAGATGGATTATCCTTAAGTGTCACCATGATATCTGAGTACTTCCAAAAACTTGCAAGTTTTTTCTCTTATACCATTCCTCAAAATTATGAATATGGTATGTTTATGGAGAAGCAGTGCAAAAGATTAAGAGTATTTTTGGTGACCAATCCTTTTAGGTTCCTCCACTTAAAAAAAAAAAAAAAGAATGAGTGGATGTCCAATTTAAATCTTCTTCAGTGGGCTTGCACCTTTTCACAATGCTCTAAATAATAAACCTAGAGCCCCTCTAGGGGTTAATAAGATCCCTAACACCGTATAAACAAGGGATTAAAAAATGAGGAATGAAAGATCATGACATTTTTGAAAATTTGATTTGTGACTTGTCTCATAGGTGTCACATGCTGCATCCCCACACGAGGTGAGCTGATTTCGACTGCCTGAGCAAAAACCACAGGGAGAAATTACACCACTGGAAATAGTTCATTACAAAATAGCTCAAGAGCATTAGCTGAGTGTAAAGTGGAGCATTTTATGGCATATTTTAAACATCACTTTAAACTCCTGTAGTTTTTAAGAGGCAGTTCAGACTTCCCCCCTTTCCTGCCTCTGTGGTCACACAAACACTTCTGTTGCGCCAAGGGAGGCGATGACAAATGTCCAAGCAAAATAAACATCTCATTTTTGACTCAGTTCAGTTTGTCTAGTTTACTACTTGGAAGCATAGGCTTTTGGGTTGCCACAAGTGAAGAGTTAAGTGAAGAGAAGGATGGAAATAAGTTGGCTGACCAAGGGAAGAGGGTTGTCCTCTTCCTTCAGCAGTAACGCTAGTTTATGCTGCATAAAAGTGACTACAGTATTTAAGCATTATAATGGCTCTGTAGATAAACAGGAAAATAGCATTTCTCATAGTTCATAGAATAATTCAGTTTGGAAGAGATCTCTAGAGGTTGACAAGTCCCACCTTCTGATCCAAGTAGGGCTGGATTCAAAATTAGCTGAGGTTGCCAAGAGCCTTATTCAGTTGGGTTTTGAATATTTCCAGGGTGGAAATGCCAGAACCAATTTGGACAGCCTGCTCTAGAGCTTAACCACTTTTTGATTTTTTTTTGTTTTAATTTATGTCCAATTAGAGTTCACCTTTTTTCATCCAGTGACTGTTGCTTCTTTTCCTTTCTATTTTTCTGTGTACCTCTGAGAAGCTGGCTCTCTCACACATAGTGCTTTTTAGGTGGTGAAAGAAAGCAAACAGCTCCCTCAGTAGTCTTTTCTTCAAACTGAGCAAATCCAGCTCCTCTCAGCCTCTGTTCCTGCATCTTGTAATCCAGCCTCCTGACCATGCCAGTGGCTCTCTGCTGTACTCTCTACAGTTCATCTAAATTTTTCTTACATTACAGAGCCCAAAAGTGTACAATATGTTTCAAGCACGGCTTCACAAGTGCTTCATGGAGAAGAACAATCCACTTCCTTGACCTCCTGGCTATGCTTTTGCTAATGCAACTCAGTATGCCAACATCTTTCATCACAAAAAGGGGCACATCACTGACTCCTGCTTGAGTTATGGTCCATCAAGGACCATGTTGAAAGCAAAGCTTTCGACACAGTCTCCCATAACATCCTCATAGGAAAGCTTAGGAAGTGTGAACTGGGTGAGCAGACTGTGAAGTGGATTGAGGACTGGCTGGATGGCAGAGCCTAGAAGATAAATGAGACTGAATCTAGTTGGAGGCCTGTGGCCAGTGGTATCCCCCAGGGATCAGTACTGAGCTTGATACTGTTCAACTTGTTCATCAATGACTTGGATGAGGGCACACAGTGCACCCTCAGCAAGTTTGCAGATGACACCAAACTGAGGGGAGTGGCTGACAATCCAGAGGGTTGTTGCCATTCAGAGAGACCTAGGCAGGTTGGAGATTTGGGCAGAGAGGAACCTCATGAGGTTCAACAAGGACAAGCGCACGGTCCTGCACCTGGGGAGGAATAATCCCAGACACCGGTACAGATTAGGGATTGCCCTGCTGGAAAGCAGCTCCACTGAGAGGGATTTGGGAGTCATGGTGGACAACAGGTTAACCATGAGGCAGCAATGCACCCTTGTGACCAAGAAGGCCAATGGCATCCTGGCCTGCATCAGGAGGAGTGTTGCCAGCAGGTCAAGGGAGGGGATCCTGCCCCTCTGCTCTAGTGAGGCCGCACCTGGAATATTGTGAGCAGTTCTGGGCTCCCCAGTACAAGAGGGACGTGGAGCTTCTAGAGAGGGTGCAATGTAGAGCCACGAAGATGATTAAGGGACTGGACTATTTATCACATGAGGAAAGACTAAGCGAGCTGGGCCTGTTTAGCCTGGAGAAGAGAGGGCTGAGAGGAGCTTGATCAACATGTTCAAGTACCTGATGGGTGATTGTAGGGAGGATAAGGCCAGGCTCTCCTCCGTGGTGGCCGGTAACAGGACGAGGGGTAACGGGTGTAAGTTGAAACACAGGAAGTTCCATCTCCATAAGAGGAAGAACTTCTTTCCTGTGAGGGTGACAGAGCCCAAGCCCTGGAACAGGCTGCCCAGAGAGGTTGCGGAGTCTCCTTCTCTGGAGATCTTCAAAAACTGCCTGGATGCCACCCTGTGCCACCTGCTCTAGGTGTCCCTGCTGGATGAAGGGGTTTGGAGTAGATGATCTCTAGAGGTGCCTTCCAACCTTAACCATTCTGTGATTCTGTGATCAAGACAGCTTTCTCACCGGTTCATTTCTGCAAAGCTGCTTTTCTGTCAGTCGGTGCCCGATCTATAATAGTGAATGGGGTTTTTCCATTCCAGATGCTGAACTTCTTAGTTGCCTTAGCTGAACCTGCTCCTGCTGGCCCTTTACTCCAACCTGGCGAGGTACCTTTTAAGGTCAACCTTGCCCTCCAGCATATCAATTATTTCCCCCAATTTACTGTCCTGCACATACTCTATGGGTGCATTTGGTTCCACTGTTCATGCTGTCAACAGTATTCACTCTTGGCAGATGCTGCCCATGACCAGCCATTGGTAGCACATGATATTGTATGATCAATATATAGAGGGTTTGGGGGGATTTTTGCTAATTCAAAATCATGGCTTACATTAGGACCAGGAAATGATGTCTTTCCTGAATTTAATGTGCAAAGCACCTTGTTTAGCTTTAGCAATACCCACTTACATTGCAAATCACTAGTATATGAATGCATAAGATAAAATAACAAAGCGATTCAGAAGACATTGAAACAAGTCCTTTTGAAACTATTTCATAGAATTATCTATCAGTCTTTTTGACTCTTCAAATATCTACCTTTTGTTCTCTTTCTTCATCTTACCATTCTTGCTTTCTAGCCTTCTATGATTCTGTTCTTGAGAAGTTAGAGATAGGCATGATAACAGCAAAACATTTCAGAATTGAGAACATAGATAAGAAAAGAAAAGGATAAGAGGGCAAAATGGAAAGCAATTACAGGCAGAAATATTTGGTACTTAGTTTGCAATTATTAGGGCACAGATAGATTGTAGAAATAATCAAAACTGAGGCTATGAAACTGGTATATGTGAGTAACATTGGAATAGTCCTGTCATGACAGATAAAGCACTTGTAAAAGTACACTTTGTTCTCTTTGTAATGATTTTACTTTTGAAATTGCTGTGTATGAAACTGTGTTTAGTCATTACAAGTGTGACTATCCATATGCAGTTCAAGTGCATTCTCCTACTTCACTTTATTTCTTATCAGAAACAGCACTCCAAACACTCGTTTCAGTATTCATATCAAAGTAGACAAAATCCAGACCTCTGAAGGACTGAATTGCCTTATGCATTTTTGTACATCACAGAGTACAAAAACAATACTTTCAAGTGCAGTAGGTGTATTTTCAGTTCGTTCCCTATTGCAAAGAAAATTTTCTACTGTAGCATTCTGCTTTGCTCATTTTTTTCTTCCATTATTGTAATTGAAATCATAAAATGTTTATTTTTTGTCTCATAAATGGAATGTTCTTCGGCAACAGAACAAGAATATAAGCATAGAAGTCACTGAAGAGTCTGCTCTATTGGGAAAACCTGTTTTCAATAGTGAAGTAACTAGACTTAGTAAGTGATGACATTTATAGATGAAGAAGATAAATTTACTATTTTCTCATCTTACGAACATTTTCTTTTGCCAAGCAAATACAATTAGAGAATAATTTATTTCATATGCTTTTTCTTCCCTAATAATTTAAAGATATGCACCTAATTAGGGTACCATTTTGAGGAAAGAGAAAAGTCATAATATTATTCAAGTGTGAAGGTTAGATTCAGCAGCAACTCTGTTTGTATTCTGAAAAATAGTAGTTCTGAGAAAAAAAAAATCTGTTTTGTCCCTTTGTACAAGCTCTTGCATCCTTTTCAGAGTTTATTTTGCTTTTATATCCATCCTGAGCATAATAAGAGACTACTTTGTCTCATATATATGCAGCCCAAACAACAGATTATCAAACTGTAACTTGACAGGGTGAGATTGAACTGATTTAATATGAGAAACTGTGAGTGTGAAAAGTTCCTGTGTTTTTGCTTTTTTTTTGTATATCTTCTATGCAATTTGATCCCAGTTTTTATGTAGAATAATATGTGAGAAATAATATATGCAAAATTTTTCACAAAAAGTATGACCGGTTTCATGAATAATTCATTCTTGTCTTGTATGACTTCATTATGTCATGTATAACAAGAACTTTGTACTGTCAGACTGAAAAGACTGAACATACAAAAAATGTTTAACCTTGCAGCATAAATTCATATCTTGTTCTTCAAAAAGTTACATGATATTGCACAAGTCGTAGCATTTTCAAATGTGCCTTCTCAGATATCTTATTTAAGATAAAAAAATACAGGAGTTAAACCATTACAAAACTTTTTTCTGCTTCACAGCTCTGCTTTTACAGAAACAAACAGTTTCTGTAAAAAAAAAAAAGGATTATAGTTAATAATCCTCACTTATCTAACAACATCATAAAGGAATTATTTTCAGCAACTGATCTTAACTGTGTAGGATAGCTAAAGACACAGCTACTTATTTCACCATTCCTGATGGATATCCATCCTGATGGATAAGAGAAAATAATGTTATACCCATCTTCGAGGTAGGTAATCTATACCAACACTCAATGACAATGACCATTGCTCCCTAATTGTCTAAAGAAACAGTCATTGACACAACTGTAAGAATGGTGCTTTGAGTATGGAGAGTCCCATCTGGTACCCAGCCAACAGGTTAGTTGGTTGTTCTGGTGGAAAGAAATGTTTCATTCAAATGCATATTCAAAACCTCTGCTATTCACCTGCATTTATATTAATATTCTTTCATATAGTTTCATAGGTGCCAACTGGAAAGTGTGTGTCTGGAGAAAGTATCTATAGAGAGATGGTAAGGCGCATTTGAGTCAACTTGCCTTAGGCTGTCCCCCTGCAGAAAATGGAATGAAAGAGAACCTCTTCTTGAATCCCTTGAACTGTACAAAATGGGCTACAAAGCCCTACCTACATTCTTAATAATATTGTAACTCCCATATAATAAGGAAAAGCTCTAAGCACTAAATTTTAGACACCAAAATTAGGTGCATTAAGTTTGAGATGTTCTGAAGCAAACACTTCTCTCCATCGTATACAGAAGGAACCTAGTTCATAGCACTTAGTTTTCAAGGATTTCTTCCACCTAAATTTAAGGTCATGGTAGGTACCTAAATTAGGAAAATCAGATGTCATTCATACTTAGGTTTTTTTTCATGGTATGAAAGAAAGTTCTTTAAAATTCTATTTGTGGTTATTAGCATCTACTCTTCTGTGGTATTTAGAAGAAGCTGCATGCAGAGTATATAATTTTACTACCTCGTTATAACACTTAGGAGCTGTGTGTACTTATCCTCACTGATTTGCCAATGTGGCAAATAAGGGAGAGAATCAGGACTAGGTGGTAGTTCTTACTGTAGTGTCCTTCAGCCTCAATGCTCCAAGCAGACTTAAAAATATTTTTTGTTTTCATTTTAATTGCTTGATTTTTCCATCACAATCTGGAAGCGAGGAGAATCATAGGGAATGATACGGATTTCTTTTTTGGGCAAATAAGCTTAATTTTGCATTTTAAACTATTGAACAATTTTCTCTTTCAAATAGATGTTTTTCTCTTTAAGCATACCATTATGTATATATCTCATGTATGCAGAGAAAGGATCACTATGCAGAAATGGAACATGAATGACATTTTCCTATCGTATATCATCATGGTTTTAAAAATAATATGTTTGTTCAGATTTCTCTCATCACAAACTGTGATCCAAGAGCGAGCTGACCTCATGACAACTAACAATTATAGGCAAAACATCTCAGAAATATTCTTTAAAGGATGTAGCCTCGGGCAAGTTCTGTTTCCTGTAATGTCAGAAGAAAAGTTAATACAAAGTGGGTCTTCAAATGAACAGAAACTAATTTGATACTTGGCAGTAGCTAGGGAAAAACTTCTTTCTTCTTTAACTTTTTATTTTGTTTTGTTTTTCCTCTTCATGCAGAGAGATTTTGCAGTTTTTCACACTTCAGTCAAACCATTAAGGAAGAAAAGTCTATCTAAGTAAGACAAGTGATTCATTGGGCCAAACTTTCTAGCTGAAAGATGTATGTTAAAATTATATACAAAGAATGCAGATAGGAATTATTGCTCATATTCACCTTTTCCCCATAACAACCTGACACATGAGCTTATGTGGGGATGTAAATTTGTTCAATAAATTCAATTTTCACAGTCTTTGAATCAGCAGAAGGACTGGTAATGCAAGCACTGTTCTTCTCTACTCAGGATTTGGTGTCATTCTAAAATTTCTGTTTCAGAAGCTTCTCTCTTGACCTGCCATCACCTTTTCATATCAAAAAGTTGCCAAAGACATCAACTATAAATACAGAGAGGACAATTAGATACCTGTGTGCCTCCCCTTTGTCGAGGGGTTAGCACAGTGACTCTTCAGAACAGCTGACCTTGCAATGTCATTGCAACAAATTAATTCTGGCCTATGGGTAGCATATTTGTGTAGAAGTTGGCAGAAATTGGATGGGTCTATCAATCTAGATCTTCATTTGCAATTGTAAATAGAGTATTGAGTAGGCAAGTTCTATTTTCATCATACAAATTGACTCTTGTACAGAATTATTCCAATACTAATACTAATTTGCACCGAATGCAATACGATTAAAGGGTAAAGTAGGTTTTTCCACTGCACAGAGCAATTGGCCCATTTATTCTTCACTGAGTTTCATTTCATGTTGTATTTATTAGCAAGTAAGGACTGGTCATAGTTTGTAATTGTACTCCTGTAGATTAAGAAAGGAATGTGAATCCCTTTTCTGAAGGAATAGGCTGCCCTTGAGCCCCGTGAGTTTTGTGGCCAGAAATTGGTTATTACCAGGTCGTTAAACTTCCTCCTGAGGTCAAGCTTGATTTGTGGTAACTCAATATGGCAACAGAAGTCTTGGAGTCTCATTTGCTGTATTGTGTTGGTGGCAGGACTTCTCGCTTTGGTGCTGTGGCTGCATGGCAAAGAAACTTGTCATTGCATTTCCTTTCTTATCACCC
Organism: Tinamus guttatus; assembly: GCF_059628265.1. Lineage (NCBI taxonomy): Eukaryota > Metazoa > Chordata > Aves > Tinamiformes > Tinamidae > Tinamus > Tinamus guttatus. Next base: position 899,553 of record NW_028289078.1, read on the forward strand.
TGCTTATCCTCCGTCAAAGTTTCATCCTGTTCTTTAATGATATCTATCTTCATTATTACTTTAAAAATTTCTAGACAAGAACCTCCATGTTTTCTTTCATGCTGTTCTGTCATTTAGGAATAGCTTCTTAGTAGCATTTGCAAATTTGCCTCATTATAATTCTTTAAATTTCATCAAAAAATATTATGTTTTACTATGAGGTCTACATATATTGAAAATTGTTGGACAATTTGTGTTTTAAGACCCCACTGCTCCCGTTGTCATGTATTTTTTTATTTGTGACAAGTTGTAACAAGTTGATCATATTCACCCTTTTCACTTTTTTATTTTTTTGATGAGTTGTTCTTCAAGAATTCCTTTGTTTTTGATATTTTTCTAGAGTGCCATAACCCAGTATGATACCATGATAATTTGTGAATTATGAAGAACACAATGTCAGATAGCAACA